>NC_080736.1:5487500-5582500 GCF_019097595.1 Hemibagrus wyckioides | reverse complement strand
TTGAAAGAAACATTTCGGAAATATTCCGCAATATTAAAATTGAACTATAAGTAGATAAAGGTATGATGTGACTTTTTTTAATAGGAAAAATAAAACAGCTTCTAAATTGTTAAGCTAAACAAAGACAGGACAGCAATTTGGGGGTGTTCAGGTCAAGCTGTGTGACACCATCACTTCGTATCACGTAAGAGTATTAATAATAATACACGCCTTTACTTTTTGCTATAACATTATACGTTATGTTAGTGAACCTAATATAATGCGAAAGAGGTCTACACACATACACATTTGTCCAAAGTGGCTGCATGAAGAGTGTACCTTGCCTCATTAAGATGCTATGTGTGTGGTGAGAAGAGAGGAGGCGCAGCTTTCCCACTGGCAGCTCCACGTCACGAGCAGGCAGCGGCTGCAGACAGGGGCCGGTTGACCCCTGAACTTCTCTTCCTCCTGGGAGATAGGCCGCCTCTGCTCTCCATCAGCGTGTTGTCCGGCCTGCACCCTGGGGGAGCTGCTGATGTGGGAACATGGCGTTTGAAATCTTGACACTCAGGAAAGGAAATCAAGCTGGTGGAGAGGATGAGCTCTGGGGTGATTATTTGTTTAAGTGCTGTCTTTTGGCCTCTCCCTGTTGCCTCTTTCATGCTCTCGTTTTATCTGTACACTGCCTTTCCTGGAGTTTTTTCCTGTTTTATTCTGTCCTCTTGTCCTCGCCCCTCCCACGGTCGATAGTTTTAATTGGCCTCCTCCGTCAGTAATGCATTGATTGTGGTCACCAATAAAAGAGCTATTGATTGACACTTTGTTCAACATTGGCCTGTGCAGTGCACAATGCCCTTTAATGCAATCCCTACAGCAACCTCTCCCTGTTTCCACCCCACTCTTTAATGTCATAAATTATGACGGTCGATTAGGGAGATTTTTTTTCCCCCCTTTTTCTTCCCTTTTTTTTTTTAAACACTTGGAGGGGGGTAAATCTACTGAAGATGAGCTGGAAGGAAAAAAGATCTGTGTGTGTGTGTGTGCACATGAGGGACATCCAAAATATTCTTCAGCACTGATCTTTTTCATATCGTTTTCTATAGAGATGTCACTTTAAGCAGGATAACGTAGCATCTTTGCTTGCTATGAAAAATGAATTGAAATATACATGCTGTATATTATATATAGATTTTTATTTTTTTTGCACTATTTAGATGAATAATGACAAAATGTGTTTAATCTCAGTGTCTTACTTTAAATGATTCAGCGTTCGGCACACTATATTCGGGTCTCTGTATGATGCTAATTGCACTTCTTTCAGTGATTGATACTACATTAGAGCGTAATTAAGCCTCAAAGTCATGCAAGTCCTCTCTCTTTCCTGTGTGTGTGTGTAGAAGGACCGCAGAAATAGCTCCAAGTACTACACTTCTTAAATTTAATTAATTATCACCATTAAATATTCAATGATCAATAGCATCAGTGCGCGACAATCGATAGGCGCAGCAGCAGGACAGAAGGACAGTGAGCACAAGTTAATATTTGCATTTCAAAGTATCTGGTGTCATAAAATCCATAGCTCTCCGCTAGGCTGTATTTCACATGGCTCTGTTTCTGCTCCTTAAAGCTGACTGTTATCGATTCTGTATTGAGTATTTACGAGCTGGAAGCAGCTGTAGGTTTAAAGTGTCAAAATGTTTTTAGGAAGCCGATACACACTCTATTCCCTGTCTCAATTCAACTCTCCTTCTATCCAACACTCTCCTTTTTTTTTTTTTTTTTTTTCCCCAGAACATATTTCTATATCTCTAGATGATTCCAGGCGTCTCATTGCATCATTTCTCAGGTCATTTGGCTCTATTAAGGGTGTAGTGACACAGTATAATGGTATGATTTGTAATAAATATCAGATTAAAAGCAGGGGGAAAAAACTGAACGTTACTTCTAATACTGTACATTTTCAAAAAAAAAAAAAACTTTCAAGAAATATTTTTACACGAAAAATGTTTACATCCGAAAGTGGTTTATTTCTTTTATTCCTTAGTAACTGTAGGCAATTCAATTTTTCTTGTATTTATTATTGAGTCATTTACAGTTTAATGTTGTGGGACGGCCACAAGAAAAGGTACTTCCTGTTACCTGTTATTACATTGTTATAGCGGCTCTAGACATCTGCATTTTTATTTCCTCTTATTATTTAAAGGAAAATAAAAACCCTCAGACACTGGAGCCTCTTTCTATAAATGTTAGACATCTTACAAAAGTCTTCACATCAAATATTACATGTTTTCTTTGTTATAAATCAAACATATAACAACAAGGGCATTAATGTAAGGATTAAATAAAAATATTAATAGATAAAAAAATATATATTAATCAACATTTCTTTGGTATCCTTGGATGGGTTCATCATCTCCGCTGTGTTTTTTGCTTTGCCCAGAAAACCAAAAACCCTGTCATCTGTGTGTGTGTGTGTGTATGTGTGTGTGTGTGTGTGTATTATTCAAATAGACGCCTCTACACAGCTAAGGGAATATCTCTAGCCACTTCAAAGTGTGTGTAACCCCTCTTCTGGAGGCCGGCTCCCTGAGGAGCCCTGTTTTGTTTACCCGCTTGGTTTCTAATGGGATGTTTTTGCCCTAGATCTCTCGAACCAACACACCTCCATTTGCTGTTTTTATGCTCCTTCAAACACCTGCTCAGGTCGAGCCAGTTCTTTGATCCTATAGCCGCTCTGCAGCTCAGATACACACACACGTCTTGTTTGATCTCAGCATAACTGATCAATTTGCCCTTTTTGCTCAATTAATACGAAGTAAACAGACCAACAACAAACACGCAGTGCATTTTTGGCACATGGTGATTTTCTCTGTATTGACCGACACGGCTTATATTTAGCCCGAAACATCGACACACTCGGTCTTTATTTTCTTGTAGTGTACATTGTCCGGTCTAATGAACTTTGTGCAGTGTTTAGAGAAAACTTTTTTATAAAGCTGATATCAAACTGCACTGGTAATTAATGATTCCTTATGAAGGCTCTAATAATGTAAAGAAAATGGATCATAATACAAACATTACTATTTATAATGCCAGGACCTGTACTGTACAACCTTCAGGACACATGGTTTAATTAAAATCCAGTATGGTGAACTAATAATTACATACACACCATGAACATTCAATTCTCAGATTAATACAAAAACAAACAAACAAACAAAAACGAAGATAAAAATGATATGATGACAAAATGCCACATAACACTCAGTTTCCTGCGCCTTTAAAGTGAAGAAAATGCTACACATAAATGTGTGTTCTGTTATTTATTTATTTATTTATTAAACTGGAATAAAGATTATATGACCAACACATCAATGGCATTATCATGAATAGTTTCCCTTTACATCACAACATGCGCTTATAGAACATTCATGATGCATTATACAGCTTTATAAAAAAAAAATACTTACAAATAATGATTTATATATAACCTAGGCTTTGTAGAAAAATGTTACAGCAGTTGTAATTTTGTCTTGTGTTCTATTTTAAAAGCATGATGTCATTTCTTTCCCCCTTCCTTTAAGCGTTAATGCTATACAGTGATGCAATGCTCATTTTACAGGCAGCAATATTGATATGTGGCTAATCAATTGCATGATTTCATGCATTTAGCTTTTGTCTTTTATTGACTTCTCGTGTTTTATGTTTTCAACAGCACCATGCCACGCATTGATTAGATATAAACGTTCAAATATCTGTAATGGTACTTTCTTAAATTGTGTATAATGATCGGTGGATAAATACTGCGTTTGGATCAGCAATAAATCCCAACTACAATTATTGAACCTCAAAAAGATATTGATCATTTGAAATATGTTTAATCACCTATATGAACATTTTTTTTACCCAATCGTACCGGAAGCACAGTGTGTCTGTCCGCTTGTCTAGTAGTAGACATTTTTTCTGGTTTCCTTTAGACATAATCTTAATTATAACAAAGACACAAAGACAGACACCTCATAGCCTCATATGCATAATGTGCTGTAGTTACGAAGCGGAATGTCTCCCTGAAGGTCGACACAGAAGGTGGACAGGTTAATCAATATTATGTAAGTGAGGTGTGTGACCAAGATGGAAAAAGTGTGTATGGTTGTCTGTCTCCATCTGTTTGTACATGTGTGTATGAGGGTGTAGCTGGGAGTACCTTCATGCTGGTTCTTATCGTTTTTTGATTTATGTGACAAATCAAAATCTATTCAAAATAAATAAGTAGTTAAATGTTACATGATTAAAGTGTGTGTGTAAAGCAAAAAAAATATTTCTAGTTTCATAGTTAGAAATGATTTTATAACAGGTTTGTATATAGGAGGACTAAAAAATAAAAAAGAAAAAATCAACTCCTCATTCCTAGGTGCTTCTGGTGATGTAGCTCAGGACTCATCCGTCACGATGGCCATGGACACACTGGGCAGTAAGTTTAGCTTCAATTGCTCCCAACAGTGCTTTTAAATCCATCTAAAATCAATAGTACTTTCACATCACATGGAAAGGGAGCCATATTGATGTCCAGATGTCATTCGGAGGTGGACTGGAATCCTCCAGCTCTCCTCTCCTAGATCACTGCATGTTTTTTGAAAGCTATACAGCCTTCTGTCCGTCCTTGATGTTTATGGGGCGTTTGGTCCGACGTGCCCGGTTTACACAACAGGCCTTATTTTAAAGCCGGGTATTGATTCGATTCGCAAACAAAGCTCCTTAAATGAATCTTAATGCGTTATCACTGTAAGCTCCAACATGAGCTCGGCTAGCGCAAGGTGAAGGCAATTTATCAATCAAAAGAAGCAGAATTAAACATGATTCAATAAGGCAGGATCCCTGCAGAGTTGGATAGAGAAGAGAGAGAGAAATAGCAGAGAGTAGCAGACCTAATCTGAGATGAGCAGGTGATAAAGACATAAAGAGAAAGATGGATAAAGGGATAGAGTCATATTGAGTGATGACAGATAGCAGAGTGCAAAGCTCAAAGAAATCCCAACTAAGGTCCTGTGATTAATCATTCTCTCTCTGTCTGTCTCTCACTCACTCACTTTTTCTTCCACTGATCTTGGATCTGAAATGTTCGCTCCTACCTTCCACTACAAAATGCAAGCAACGTGTAACAATTTATCTATCCATCATGGTTGATGCTAGAGAATCCATTTCAAACAACTTTACGCCAAAGCTTATTATTACAAGGAGGAAGTTGTTCGAGTACACAAGATGCATAAACCTTCTAATTAATATGAGGTCTTCAGTGGCATCCAACATTCATTTTCCGAATAAAATTTTAAGCAGCTTTCTTAAAGATTTAGCTAATGCTTCATCATTCTGTAAATCGTCCATCAGTCATTGGTCATCACGTGTGGATGCTTTTATGTCCAATGTCTACAGGAAAAGTAGGAAAAATGACGGTCTTGCTCTTTTAGAAAACAGTAGATTTTAAATGGTCTCCTTTTTTAAAGTTTGTTGCCTGTTAAATGCCTTTTTTAACCGTACTAGCAAACAACCACTAACCACTATTGGGAATAAAGAAGAAACAGCACCAACCCATAAATACATAAATATAAATGTGTTTTGAGGTGACAATTCTGTTTGCTTTTCATTTGAGTAGGTTTCATGGGTTTCCTGTTTTGTTGTGTGTGTTTTGTTGTGGTGGTTTAGCGGCTCATATGAAAGTAGAGACTCAGGGCCTTGAGAACTTGTAATTTTTTTTTATAAGTATTTGTTTTTACCTAGCCTACTAGGGGCAATAAATTCATAGAAAAGTTCCGAAAAGGAGTTTTTTTCACTTATCTTCAAAGGAAACCCATGCTTGTACATACGCCTCTAAAATTTAACCACTAAAATTCTGTGAAAGATGATCCAAACAGAGATAGAAACATCTCACACGGAAAGCCAACAATGTCCCTGGATTATGTTATATCAGACTTGTGCATATTCTATTCAGTAATGGCTTGTAAGTGAAATTTGAACCTTCTCTCGATTGATTAATCAGCACACATTCAATGAGATGAAACCAGTCAATCACACAAAGGAGCACTGCTAATCTAATGCTACTTTTGCATAACAATGAGGATTATTTTACTGTTATGACTGAAATGAACTAAAGAGAAAATGCAAAAGAGTCACTGGTTCCTATTTTTGGGTCTGTTCTTGTTTTTAAATATGATGTGAGAAAGAAAACGTATCCAGGTAAGTTTTTTTTTTTTTTACTAAGATATTCTGTCTCAGTCTTCTGTGCTTCTGCAGCCCTGGGAGTACCATTTCAGGGTTGGGTGGTAGTTAAAGACCCATAATCCAGCTGTGAATGGGTACCAAGGGGTTTGGGCAGGCCCTGATGCCTGGCAAGATGGAGAGAAAGCTCAATCTCTCTCCCTTTCTCTCTGCTCCATTGAGTGTGCTGCCTCTGTCATTATTTATTTAGCCGTTAAGTGTTTAAAGTGGAGGACTCTGCAGGGACCGAATGATGCTGATGAAAATATTCAGACTAGAAACACACCAGTATAAAGCGAGAAAGACAGAAAAGATCAGAGTGTACGCTATTTGTTTTCTCCATCTGAATGCTTTTATAAGGATAGCTACAGCTATGATTCTGAGCCTCAGTAGTACCTTCTGGATCATAAAGCAAATATGAGGGATGATGCTATTATGGGGTGAGGTGGCAATGGAAAGTGAATGGGGGTTAAGAGGGTATCATATTTGTTATTTATTGGTGTAATGTGAGACCCGCATGAATAAGTCATAAGTGACTGGGGGTCCCCAAAGCGATGAGGAGTAAAAAGAGGAGGGTGGGGGTGCTGGTTCAAAGTGATTGGCCTTTCAGATGACACCGCTGTCAGATCCCCAGGTCAGAGGTCGTCGCTGGAACCATGGAGTGAGCCTTCTGCTGTGTGCTAAGTGAGGTCTTGTCAAATCCTAGCAGTTTGGGCTAATCAAGCAGACTACACATTAGCCTGTTTTGTCATGGTATAGATTTAGTGTCTAGATCTATTTACACTGTATTGCAAATGTGGCTAAATCTACTGCAGCAAGTAGACAATCTCTTGGGTATCTTTTGCATGCATCCTTTATATGACCTTGGTTAGAATATTGAGCTGCCCCTGTTCCTGCACAGATGCTGGACAACAGAATCATAGGTCATATAGCCATGGTGTGCAAGAACCTCAAGGCTTTTGCTCAAGGACATTGTGACAGTGGATACAGGACCAGCAGGGACACTGGAACCTGCCATGTTAACGTCTGTAATGTAAAACAAACCATCAACCCTCAAGTGTCCAAATACAGACACTACCAAATGATCATCATGACACCAACTCTGAGTGTAGCCATGCCTCATCCATTCTATTCCATTAAGCTATGTAGGAGTATTTAATGGCCCTTTGCTATATGGAGGGAAAGGTGGGGGATTAATTAATCAACTATTTAATTATTAATTGCTTTCATTGTTCTACTACCAGTGATTGAATATAGTGTATTTTAAAAAAGAGTGATTTTGATAATCAAAATGTAAAATTGTTCACTGATGATGCATTTTATACATTTCTGCTCTAATGTGACTGTTTATTAAAACTATTTTCTTCAGCTGATTTCAATTCTGAGGGAAGTGAGCTAGAAATTAGGCTAGCTTCGTCTTGGACTTTACAATATTAGTATTATTTAGCTAACCAAATAACAACAAACAGTTAACAGAAATGAACTAAAGCTAGTTGGCCTGGTTTTGTTTATTTTATTTAATTGAGGTAACTAATACAGTATAAGGTTTGCTTTGTTATAGGCATTCTTATGAAGGTTTTTTTTTTTTTTTTTAAACAAAGCAAATATCCAATAAAAAGTCAATGATCAGATTTTTGTCTTTTTATAGAAATGAAATCGAAAAAACTGGCTGGAATTAAAAAACAACAACAAAAAAACTCAATAAGGTAATGGGACTTTCGACAAGCTAATGGGATATCCATGCCACGACACCAGTGAGTCTAGTCTAGTATGTCTTTATGCATCATTCCAATATTGATGACAATAAGTCAAGTACTTCATGGCTATAAATAGATTAAAAAATCAACATCAACATATCGTGACCATTTATTGAAAGGACACTAATGACACATTAGAGGCCGAGCATTTCTTTCTTCACTTATATTTTTGAAAAATAAATAAATAAATAAATAAATAAATAAATAAATAAATAAATAAATAAATAAATAAATAACTTCTGCTTCAATACAATATCTGTCAATGCAAAAATATATATTTATTTGATTATTTTTTATCAAACCTTTTCAATGCGTAAATGAAAAAAATTGGAAGAATTTGGATAAAAAAATTATATATATATATATTTTTTTTTTTCCTCCAAATTCTTTTTTTTTTTTTTGTAAGGTTCAAATAATGTTAACATTCCCACAGCCTGCATTGTGCAATAAATAAAGGATAATTGAGAAATCTTTCTGAAGGATTATTATACATCTTTACATTTCTATAATCTGGCTGAAATGTCGTTATAGCACAGAGGCCAATATTCCCTGTTCTATAACGATTGGGCAGGATATAAGCGGATTCATGACTATTCCCACAGCAGGCCTTGCACAGCAGAGTTCCCATCCTCCAGCGTCCAGACATCCATCTGAATCCCCAATCTCACCCCATCTTTCTCTACACTTGCTCTATTTACTTTCCTTTTCCTTTATCCCTAACGCTTTCTTTTGCGCCCTGGTTTAGCAAGCATAAATATAAAGTGTCTAAGATCAAGTGTCCCATCAGGGAACGAGACAGGCTCGTCAAGCACATCAAAAAAGTAGACACGATCCTGTATTGATCAAAGGGCCTCAGTTTTGAAGTTGTCTGAGCTTTGTGAGCAGCCTGTGTCCAGCGAGAACTGCCTGCACCTCTCGTGCTTCACTATTATTTTGGAAAAAAAAATAAAATAAATCAAACCCTTTGAGATCAAGAACCCAATGTTTAATGAACAGCATGTGCTGGATGATGTAGTCCAGATGATATCATTGTGCACGGTGAAGCAGTGGGCTAGTTTTAATTTGATTCTCTGTAATTATAGACATTCTATTTAGGTTACTGTATATTACAGAATATATAAATAAAACCAGCCAGTTTTCATTTCATCACTTCAGCTCTGTGATAGAAGAGTCTTTGCTTACTTAGATAAGTTTATGCCGTATCTTCTCGCTTGTACTAAGCATTATAAATTCATGCACTTTATTGCTACATAACTGATGATACTCTTCCTCCAAATTCTGCAGCCGTCTCATAAAAGTCAGATTTGCTCAATAACTGTGACTCTGTAGTGAAGACAGAAAATAAATGCAGCGCCGTGGACGGGTTATTTAGATTAAACCGCGCTAAATGGAATTTTTACACATTACAGTACAGCTTGCCCTCTTATGAATTGCCTATTCTCCAGTGCTATATGCGGTGCTAAATGATGCCTGTCACGGCTGGCTAAGATTAACCTGGTAATGATTATTAATGGGAGTAATATAGAGCAGATTACTTAGTAGAAAGTTATGAAAAAATAAATATCTTTAGTCTCAATGCGCATTTTGTTTATATGTTTGTTTGTTTTTTTTCAATTACACACCAAAATATGTCCTTGCCAACTTTAAATTGTACTACCTTAAAACTGTCTTCTGTTTTCTTTCTCCTTTTCTATTATATTTTTATATTTATAGTGATGCAGTAGGCAGGTAGCAATGCCTTACAGCACAGGGTTTGTGATGCACTAACATCCAAGGTGTATTACCACCGCCTTCCCAGGATTCCTTAATATTCCTATTTTGGATCCAGGCGAACCCTAAAATAAAGAGATTACTGCAAACGATTCAATTAATGAATCCATTTCTTTATTCTGTAATTTTTTTTATATACTTGTTTATTAGAACTGTTTATTTGAATAGTTTAGTTTATTGCACTAGCCTCCTACATCCACATGAAACGTTTAATTAATATACTACAATCCAAAATGTGCGTAACATGTAACCTGTACCATTAAATCCAAGATTAATTCATCAACAACAGCCAACTTTGCTTCAACTTTAAAATTTTCACCATGTAGATAAACTTAAATCAATGCATCATGCAGTCTCTGAGCATGTTATGATCCTGACCATTGATCCCGAGCATAACCCTACAGTGTAATTCCCAAAACAGTCACACACTCTCCACACACCCTAATCCGTTACCTCGAGCTCATCTTTAATGCATCTTTGAGCCTCATCCTGTGCCTCCAGACACACTATGTAAGCCTACGATACCCCTCTCCCCAGGCTGTGTGTGTATGCGTGTAGCCATGTGTGTATCGATCCCCCCCTCCTTCACCATAATGAAGTGCTCAGCACAGCTTCATTATGGAGCCAAGCTGCCATTGGCTGGAGGTAATATGAAATTAGGCAGTGTGCAGGCAGCCTGTCAGTATCGATTTCCCTACCCACATTACTTGTTACAAAAGAATAGAGCTGTCTGTGCCATAATTGAACAAGTTAACTCCTTGTCTCATAAAATGGAAGCCTGTATCGATTCCGAGCGGCCTGGTTTTCATGCACAGAGAAAGAAACTTGTGAAGTTGTACAGACTTATATAGATGCTGATTTTTTTTCCTCTTCTTCTTGTTATTTCCTTCTTTACATTTCTCATACCAACACCTAGAATGGTATCTTGCTGACTGGTGGGAAAAGATAAATGAGTTTGTGTTCCAGCCTGAACTATTTTTTCTTCTCCATCACTATTCCTCCGAGTGAATATTGTGTTTCTCTATTACATTTGGTACAGAAGAACTACACTTCTGTAAAACATACATTTTTATCAAGGCAGTGCTGTTTTGCTGCGAGTTATTTTATAGAATATACCGTAACACCGAATGCTTGATTCTGATTGGTTCAGTAGGTTGATTCATTTTTTTTCTGAAGCTTTCTGTTAAGCTTTTTAGCATTTTTTTTAGAAACACTTTGCTGCCTCAGCCATTCTGGAAAAGTCTTTGCGGAGTCTCTGTAACATGACAAGCTACAATAACAAGCGAGAACAGGGACTGAATTGTATCAGGGCTGTTCCACAACATTAAACGTAACTATAAATGGATAAAACGCATACCATGTTGTTCTTTAATATATAAAATTGCTAATGTTGGCAAATTGCTATGAGGGAATAAAACGCTTCGGAATGGTCGTTTCGCACCATGCTGTCCTTAATTATTTCCCCATAACCACATACCCCTTCATGTTTTATTGCTTGTGTAAGAAATTTAGTAATCATATGCTTACATTTCTCAAGACTGATATATTGCGAGAGCGAAAAAGAAAGGCACACACACACACACACACACACACTGCAGGACATGAGTGTAAAGAGCCCAGCCCTTTTTAAAAGCCACAGTAAGCAGATGAGTGCTTATTCCGCACTGTTACTCCTGCTAATTACAGAATGGATTCCAGCCAAGCGGAAAAATGCACACACCATTTCGACATGAACTAAAATTGCCCAGCAGTGTCTACATTAAACGAACACCCATTTGGGCGGGGAGTGGAGGTCACTGGGTATTGGGTAGAGGGTAATAAACAGTTTCATGTGTGCGTTGAACTGTTGTTCTTATCACAGCCGTGTGTTTGGTACAGGGTTTTCCCTATGTGGGGTTAAGGGTTAATGAAACACTCCCTCTGTCTCTGCCTCTCTTCCTCTCCCCGCAGCAGAGTGATAAGTAGCTAACCAATGGAGCCTGTAATTACAATCTTACAGAAACCGGCCCGATCTGTATATAAATCTCACCATCCAATTACAAGATGTAATAATTCTGCACTCAAGCTGGTAATGAGCTCTAATACTGGCGCATGTGATAATCCCCTCTGGATGCCGGCTTGATCAGATGTTGGCTTTGTAATTAGACTGGCAGAAAATCATTATTTCGTATTGGGGTAAAGGGGAAAAAAATGAGGTTGGTGGGAAGTTAATTTTGCCCCCGTTCTCTGAAGCATACACAAGAATTTAATGATTTAATCAGGATTGTTAGCTATTTTGCAATCAATTTGTAATGATTGTGTCACAACAGGCTTTTGCTGGGAGACAGACCTGGAAAGACGATAGGTGTCATTTGTTCCTGTTTACAGGCATGTTTTTTTTTTTTTTCTTTGGTGGGGACTAAGTGTCCCACAAGGATTGGAATATTGGACCATTCTAACCTTGTGGGGGCAAATTTGCCTGATCCTCACAACTGCTTTTTGGAAATAGTATTGTAAAATAGCCCTTAATTGAAATTAAGATTAAATTGGATTTAGGTGTAGGATAATAATAATAATAATAATAATAATAATAAGAAGAAGAAGAAGAAGAAGAAGAAGAAGAAGACATTAAAAAGAGACATTTGTAATAGATGGTTTCTCAGGGATTCATTTCTAAACAGTAGTTTCTAGCCACCTAAACATCTATTTTGGTTATCTACAACCTTTCTATTTTTTCCCCACAGAAAAGTTAACAAAAAAGACCATGCAAAATGACAAAGCTTTATCAATTTGTAATCCTTTTTCTAAACAAACGAATTAACATGGAGAACCCCTGCTTGAATGAATGAATAAACGTATTCAGTGTGTTAGATGTTCTGCTACCAGAGAGCCTCCTTCACTCATGACTCACTGTATGCTGCTTGAGATGTTCCCACATGGACACCGTAAAGAGTTTCACTTCCCAAACGGTTTATTCCCAAAGTTCACTTGCTGCATCAGATTTCACCTGTATCTTAGGACTATTAAACAATCTGCCCATGCTAACCATCCTTTCATCAGTATTAGTACAGTTCACCATAGTCATGGTTTATAATTCCACCATCCAGCATCACCCACAAAACCTTGGTTCTGTTTTGAGACTGGTTCCTCTCGGGGTTTCTTCAAGTCATCTGAGAGTCGTTCCTTTTTCATTAGGGATCTAAATCCATTATAACCCTGCTTTATTACTATTCTCTGTCTATTGTTAACCATACAGTTCTTTTTCATAAATAAAATCATCTCCAGTACCTTCTACAGACACCTTTATAACTAATAAACCAAGAAAAAGTAAATTGATTCGAATCCCTAGTATATGCACCCATTTCATCTCCTAGTGGATCCTAGTTAAAGTAACGGAGCTCACTGGGCCATGGGAAAAAAATCTTTTTGAATATTTGAGCTGAGGCTGAAATGATGGATTTCAAATTCAAAGTATCTCTGCTTTAAAGAGATTTGAAGATGAGACAGGACAGTGTTTTAGTTGGCAATCTTTGTATATCAGCCCCACTTTCCAATATACATCCTAATGAGTTCAGTCTGTTGTAACATAGACAGGAAATGTGTACATAATTGATTATATAGTCCTGCTCCTGAAAGCTCTTTTATAGGCTACAGAGGGCAAGATGAGGATATTCAAAAGAGCAGGGACAAATATTAATGAAAAAGAAACAGCTTTATGGAGAATGTGCAGTCTGGCTATAAATTCACCGAAATTGTAACAAATGAGTTGTCGAATTTAATTCCGTACAGCAAAGGTGCAAAAAAAAAAGATTTTTCTGAATAGTAAAGAGTAAACTTTTTGGTAAAATCATTAGTCATTTTCATATATTAGAGAATTCTTTAAAATTTGCAAAGTAGTCTTTGATTTCTACTTCAAAAAAAAAAAAAAAAGCTTAAAAATAGCAAGAAATTAAACAGAATCTAATTCCCGGTTCTTAATTTTTAATTAATTATTTATTTCTTTATTTGTTTTGACTAGCCACAGTCACTTAATTACTTATTTTTTTATTTGTTTAGATATGTTGTTAAGATAATTATCGAAGCAGAGTAACGAAGCAGGATTATTACACAATGGCAAAATATCCTTTTGTACCTATTCCATGTCTGATTAACAGACCAATATATAACATAAGATCAACATATAGGTATGGCATTAAAGTAAACCAAGTCATAACAAAAGGGGGGGGGTAGCTTTGTGTTGTGCACAGTTAACCTCTTCTTCATACAGGAAGGTTATTCATTTCTACCTGGATGAACCTACCATCACTCAGAGGATTGACCCATTAAACACTTATGGCTTTCAAGTCAGAGAGTGATGGACTAGATATAGATAGACAGGAAGGAAGAACAAATAAGTGTGAAAGAAGATGGAGTTGACCTTAAGGATGTCTAAAATAAGTGCCAAGGGTTCCCAAGCATCAGCAACAGCATGAATGAATCATTTTACTCTACTGACTTAAAATCAGAACTCATGCTGTGTGAACATGTGACTTGGCAGTTGAGACTCACCCAGTGGGTGAGCCAAACTGGTCCATTCCCAACCTGAAAGAAAAGATCGTTATGTTCCTCCATAAAGATAATTAATCTATCATTTTTCTTTATTATAATAATTACATTATAAGTCACTTCTGTTTTATGATTGCATCAGTAGACTTCAATTCAACTTCAAGACAAAAGAGGAAGCTTGATTACATTTCACTGGGTGTTCATAGGGATGCATAACTCCTTTATGAGCTCTTCAGGACAAGTAAAATGTTTATTAATATAGATTTAAAAAGACTTAAGGTCTGGTGACACTAGCTATTCAAAAAGTGTACATATTTTGTGATGCAAGAGCTATTACATTATTTCACGTCCTCCAGGAGTCTGTATGGATTTCGTCTGTGTTCTATGGTTTTGTCCCAACTCCTGAAAGCATGCTTATACATTGAGGACTCTAAATTGTCCATTGGTGTGAATGTAGGTGAATGAGAGTGTTCATGGTGGCTGTGATGGATGTGGATGTGGATTAGACCATCACAGTGCCCAGTATTCCTGGGTTCGGCTTCGGATCCACTTCATCTCTGACCAGGATTATTGAAGTGCTTATTAAAGCTGAGTATAGAAACAGATACTGCATCTGTGGCTGTGCTATAGGTACTACTCTCTGGGTTGATTTATTTTAAACAAACACCAACATGGGTCATGAAGTACACTTTGTGCATTAGAACTTATCCGAATCCTTGAGAAGACAATAAATAGCACCATGTGTGTCAGATAAAATGGTTTCCCCCTTTTCACATTAATTCACACAAAAAGGACTTTTTATTCACAACAACTATCAGAGAAACCCATCAGACCCTTTAGCAAAGCTCTGACACCAAAGAGTGTCGCTTTTGTTATTGTCCTTCTTATCTGCCAGTATGGCGCCATCAGACAGAAAGACGTTTTAAATGTTCACAAACCCCTCTCTTTGTGTCATTTCTGAAACATATGCCAGCCCCAGAACAAGGAAAAGGCTAATTATAGACATGTAGCAGGGAGATAAGTGTGCCGGAACGATTGTCTAGCACCGCAGAAGAGCTCTTTGGTGGACAATGGTTTCGATAATGACAGGTTTATCTGTTCTGAATGCAGCTGTTAAAGTGGAAAGGTTGAGAGTGAAGGAGGTTTAACACCATGGGGTGAACACCAGCGGTTTGGTCGCTTCATTCATAGCTTCCTATACAAAAGACTAAAGGTGCATCCCAAATTGATGCTATTTGATGCCATTGTGTAGAATAAATAGTGTGAGTAGTGTGTTCACACTAGAATTCAGGAAGAAGTGCACTTCAGAAACTTGGATGATGCACTTATTCATCTGAAAACAATGAAGTGTGGAATGTTGGACACTTTGTACTTAAAGGAGGCAGCTTTGCTTGCATAGCAGAAAGGGGGTGGGGCTACCAAGTGCTGATTCTGGATGAGAGAACATTTAAGATTATTACTATTTATGATTTAAGATAAGAGACAAAACTTATGCTATGCTTAAAATAATTCATGCACTAGTGAAGAGTATAGTCTAAGTGCATAGTGTGCACTGAGTCATTTGGGATGTAATTAAGCTCTCAGTCTCAATTAAAATGATAATGATAATGATAATAATAATAATAATAATAATAATAATAATAATAATAATAATAATAATATATTTGCCATCCAAGTCATCTTATTTGAGGCACAACCAAATTGCTGTTAATATATATATATATTATTTATTTTGTTTCTTTAAGAATGGGAACAGTACTTCCAGTGGTGTCAAGTAAAGGCTGGTGATGATTTTTATTTATTTTTTCCACTGATACTCACTGCCACCCATCAGTAACAGTCATGTAAAGCCAGCTTTGCAATTTTCCCCTAGTCATCAAAAGTATGGTTAAAAAAAAGAAGTCCTGAATGAATATATAGAGTTATTAAAAGTCCAGAAAAACAAAGACTTTTATTTTGTCCATATGATTTATTTTTTCAACTTTTGTATCTTGATTTCTCTACATAATAAATAAACACATCCCTGGAGCATTTGTGCTTTCTTATTACCTTGTAACTTACTTTTTTTGGATGAAGAAAAAGAATAATAATAATAAGAAGAAGAATTAAGAACAGTACAACCAGTATGCTTAAGTAAGATGCACAAAATGGTGTCAAGTAGAAGCTGGTGCTGATTTTATTTATTTTTGAGAGATTGTAGATTCATGCAGCCCATCAGTAACAGTCATGTAAAGCCAGCTTCACTGAAACATCCAGATCACTTAAATCAGCAGTGATTACAAAGGTGTATGCAAAAATAAGAATATTGGGTGTATATTACTTTCTTGATCTATGATTTTGCAAAATTGCTTTTTGGAGAAATGAGAAGTAAATAGACAAAGCAAACACTGGCAAAATAGTGTCAAATTCCACAAAGTGACAAATGGAAGTTGGGCTTGCTTTTTTCTATTTACCATGCTTGCTAATGAGATGGGACAGAATTGAGAATAAACATAATTGTGAATGGAATTGCCCATCTATTTTAAGGAGTATGTTCTTATGTGTACACATTAGTTTTAGTCCTACAATGAGACTGCCTGCTCAAAGATAGCACTCAACCATAATGGCTTCCCAATAATAGATAAATGCGATTTTGATGCAATGAACACACCTTCAAAAATCTAGTAGGGTTTGCCAGCGTAAACTGATTGGAGTGGGTGTGAGTGGGAGTGTCTGCGTTCTTTCAGGGTACAGAATGTACTTTCATGTCTCTAAGGATTCATATCAGTTGCAACACAACTAGCACTACAGGCTAGTATTAACAGCAATATTAGCATGTTTGAGGAAGAAAAAAAGGTAGGGAGAGAGAGAGAGAGAGAGAGAGATAATATAGAGAGAACGAAGGAGGCAACGGAAGCAGTTGAAGGTCACAAGCAGGCAGCCTTCCATTAGCTGGGTCTCTGTTTACTTGGCACTAGCCTTCACTGGGGATTTGGTGGCATATGCTGCTGCCCCCGGCAGCCCAGTAATGCCCCACTTAGCAGGGCAGAAGCAGGGGGGTAGACTCGGGCTGTGTCCCAAAGCACCATTCCGAGCCTGGGTCATTTATCTAACCCCACTCAGTCACTCCCACACACCCAGTGGAGCTTGCAGCCTTTCCACCTGACCTCCCTAAAAATGGCTTAGTCTCTGAGGCATATGACTTCTGTGTGTGAGAGTGAGTGTGTAAGTAATGCAGGGGCAGTTTCAAGGGAGATCAGGATAAGATTTTAAGTAAAAGAAATGCACAGATTTTTAAGGTTGCCAATATATATATATATATATATATATATATATATATATATATATATATATATATATATATATATATAGATAGATAGATAGATAGATAGATAGATAGATAGCCATTAATAAACACAAATATCCCAGTAGCACTTGTGCTTTCTTATTGCTTTGTAACTGACTTCAATTTCATAATTTGATCCAAAGTACATCTTGAACTCTTCAAAATGAAGAAGTGTACTTCAATTAAATGATCTCTGTCCTTAATGGTGACCTATGAACTACACCCAAGTTGAACCAGACTTCAATTAACAAATGATCATTAGACTAAACCATGAGGATGTTTAGCTTTAAAAGGGAGCACACATGAAGTGTGGCATAAATGTGTTGCATAGAAAACATATTCAGAGCATGAGTAAAATGTGTGCAGTCATTCGCTCCCCAAATATCAGTATTTACTTGTTGAATAATTTGTTGTACAAATGACATCAAATTAGCTTTAGCAAGTCCCCACAAAAAACCAATTAGCACTTTAATACAAACAAATTTAGAATGCGAGCCCAGGTTAGACTGCTATATTAAACACATGCAATCTGGCTAGCTGTCATTTTATGCTTATACATAAATCAAGCTAATTACCTTGACTAGGGGCACTAACTATAGTTTAAAGTTAGTTGCATTTCTAGTTATTGAACCCATTTTAGAAGGGTATTGTGGTAAAGAACCTGATCTCCAGGCTGATTGGCAGGTGATTTTACTGAGAAATAAAACTGGGAAGAATAATTCCATATAATAGGAAAAACTAAATATGCAGAAATAAATATTCCTTAAAGTTTGCTTCTATCATAATTTGATAAGGTTAAAGATTAAGATTAGGGTTAGGGTTGGAGTTAGGGTTAAGATTAGGGTTAGGGTTGGAGTTAGGGTTAGTGTTAGGGTTGGAATTAGGGTTAGGGTTAAGATTAGGGTTAGGGTTGGAGTTAGGGTTAAGATTAGGGTTAGGGTTGGAGTTAGGGTTAGGGTTAGGGTTACGGTTGGAATTAGGGTTATGGTTAAGATTAGGGTTAGGGTTGGAGTTAGGGTTATGATTAGGGTTAGGGTTGGAGTTAGGGTTAAGATTAGGGTTAGGGTTGGAGTTAGTGTTAGGGTTAAGATTAGGGTTAGAGTTGGAGTTAGGGTTAAGATTAGGGTTAGAGTTGGAGTTAGGGTTAAGATTAGGGTTAGAGTTAGGATTAATATTAATTGTAATCTTTTCACCCTGGATTGAGATATAAAAAAGAATTTATTTGGAGGTTTGTTATATTATCAATCTAGAGCTTCCTGTAGTCAAAAATTTAAGAGAAAGATTTTCTTTTGCAAAGTGAAGATGATTTTGGAGGCTTAAATAAATAAATCTAATGCCAAACCCGCCTCACTTAACATTTAATAATAATAATAATAATAATAATAATAATAACAATAATAATAATAATAATGCTATCAGCATATAAAACTAGCAGCAAACAGTCAATGTCCACTGGAGACTCTTTTAAACAAACGTTCTCATTAAAATCAGTTGTGCTTGATTACAACACAGGTGCCTGTGAATGAGGAAAAGCTTCTGATTGGTCAGCTAATGTTTTTCCGGGATCATGGGAAGTGTATAAGTATATGCAAACTAGCATTATTCTGGTTTGCACTTACTGGTTTATACTTCTTGAAGAACACAGGATTCAACTTGCTTCCTTGTAGGCTTTCATCAGAACATATATTCCTTTGGAAACCTATTGATAAATATTATCAGGGGACTATTGATTTATAGAATATGGATAATGAGGCTTTCTTTGTGGTCAGTAGCTGGTTTAAAATATTGTGGTGGGTGTCTTATGAGTCCAGCATCAGAAGATTAATGTCTATTTTTATACAAGTCTTTGGTGATTCAGAGAAAGGAAAGAAAATGAACTGATGTAAACAAAATACATTTCTTTCGTTCTTTTTTCCCCCTCTTTCCTATTTTTTATTTACACTGAATGAACCATAACCCATGTAAATGTGCACATAATGTTCTTTTAATGTGTTTACCCACTCTAAAACAATGTGCCATATACTACACACAATACAAAAAGTATCAAGCTCTATGATTGATAGCTCTTTGACTAAAATGTATTTTATATATTTGTCAGGTCTGGTATTTCAAATCAAGCCTCAACGTGAGAATGTTTGTCAAACTGAACCATGTTCCATGAAGTTACAGCAATTTACCAATAAATATATTTTTTTAATTTAATGAATTACTTTATTTACATACTTGTTAGGTTATTTTTCATGTTATTGTCTTGGAACATCTAAGAAACAAGTGGATATCAATCGTTTCATTTAGATCAGATGTTCAGTCACCTCTCTCTCTCTCTCTCTCTCTCTCTCTCTCTCTCTCTCTTTTCTTGAGAACTAAGACACAAACACAGCTTAAATTACCAAGAAACTAAAATCTTGCACTTTTACCTCTGACCATTACTAAGCAGCAAAAACGGCAGACTCCTAGCAAAAGACCAATAAATAAATATCTCCTTACAGACATTTTACAATATCAACAGCGACTCAAATTTTAAATCTGTTTCATTCAAGCAATCTTCAGCGGGAACGTCATGAAGCATCCAACATACGTGTCTGTTCCTTCTGAGATGTGATCGGCATCATGTTTGTGCTCTGTCTAGTATAAAAGTCTAGAAGGTGGCACAAACTGATACCCACGATGCACTTGTTTTTGATTCCAGCACACACGGCTCTGTGAAGAGAGGTTGATGTGTGCAGTGCCATTAAAGATCACTGTTTTCTGAAAGCCAGCACCTTCGGAATCAGAGATGGAGAAATCAGAAGGAGGTCTTTATTACAGGAAGCCTTAGTTTTCCATTTAAGGTGAAACATCTTGCGGCGGAGAAAAGAAAAAAAAAAACATTTAAATAAATGATTGCCAGAAACCGTGTTTGCTTTTCTCACAGGATCTGTCAAAAACTTCTGTTAGAAAATCCTGGCTCCGATATTGACACCTCTCAAAAGTACCTTTAATGCAAATTGTTTATTTGTTTAATCTGATAAAACCTTCATAGGTTTGGCACACCGAAGCCACTTGGTAACGGTCCGATTGAGATTTATGAACTGCGAGAGCTCTTTGATATGCAGTATGTAAAAAAAAAAAAAAAGCACCCTGTTTTTCTGCTCTTTCGCTTTTCTCATCTTGGATCCGTTTCATTTCTTTGTAGCCGCAAAGGAAGAGGAAGATAAGGTCCCTTTTTTTCTCCTGCAGAGTTAGGATCTGTGTTTCTCTGTGAGACATATCAAGATTACAGGTAGAACAATATAGCAGCAGTAACTTGAGCTAAACTCATGAAACTGAATTGGCAATTTTACAATTTACTACTACTAAATTTGTAGAAGTCTCGGATACAGGCTGAATTTGAAATCAGGGTTTGAAACTATTTTTATTCCAGCTTTCTAATATGTAATGATTTCAGCTCTAATTCCTCCAGCAACTTTTTGGTTAGCAACTGCAGGAAAGACAAGATAAACATCAGCGATATCTGAAACCCAACCACCGAAACCCCAGGCCTGAAATGGCATTTGAAGAAAGGTATCCCAATCTTGAAATCTGCCCCGTATCTCTGAGCTCCCGACAAACAGCGATGAAATATAGTATGATATATGAGTTAGGGATTCCTGCTTTTACTTGTCTCCGGCAGAAC
Organism: Hemibagrus wyckioides; assembly: GCF_019097595.1. Lineage (NCBI taxonomy): Eukaryota > Metazoa > Chordata > Actinopteri > Siluriformes > Bagridae > Hemibagrus > Hemibagrus wyckioides. The sequence continues at coordinate 5,561,238 of NC_080736.1, read as the reverse complement.
CACTCGGAGGAAGTCGGAGCAACATGCTAGAACTCGAGCTCGAGGTAAAAATCTGCTGCGATGACACAAAGAATTTGTTCTCCACGCTCGTAAATTAGCGCCAAGCAATCTTGGATTCTTTGTCTTCTGTTGAGTTGAGGTTTGTCAGGGCCTTCTAAGATTTCACTGCTGAGAATTGACACAATAAAAAAAAAAAGGCTATCTTATCGTAACTTTTCCTTTCCAGAAGGCCTCAAACAGCAGGTGCTGAATGTCTGACAGTGATGGGGGAGAATATGAGAGGAAGAGCGATATGGATCTTAAAAGCTAATGAAAGGATTTTATGAATTTCATATATTTAAATTATATACACATCACACTAAAGTCATTTTCTTTAGTTGGAGGGTTTTCTGTGGTGTATAATAAATTGATAGGCATTTATAAAAATTGAAATGATGGGGTACGGTTTTAAGATATAGATGCAACAATTCTAATCTAAAAAAAAAAGTTTGTACTTTTTCTGTAATTTATTACAAATGATGGAATTTATGTAAGTTGGGCCTAATATAAAGCATCTGGGAAAAGCTAGTTTTAGAGTCAGCCAACCAGTCAGTATGACTACACAAATGAATTGTTGAGTAAAATGGAGTCAAAATGAAATATGAATTTTAAGCAAGCTAACTACATGTGCTAAGTGATAAAAATTGACCCTTAAGCTAACATTAGAATTTTATTATTTTTATTATTATTATTATTATTATTATAGGTTTAGATATATATTTAATTTATATAGATTTACATTTGTTTGACCACTCTGCTGATAATGTTTTTACACTAAATGTATATATTTAATTTATTTTTTTGAACTTATATTTAATGTATTTAATTCATTAATTTATATATTTTTAATTAATTTATTCATTAATTAAAAAAAATATTTAATGCATTTAACCACTCTAAAAGTGCCTACTTTTCTAGGAAAACATTTAATAATTTTGATTGATAATTAATGATTTTGATTTTTCCCAAAGTCTGACCTAACATGGATGTCCAGATATAACCTCTATCTTTTATATGACATTTCTCTAAAGCTTTAAAGCTCTACATGAATTATTTCTGCAAAGAGATTAATAGGTGAAAATCAACTGTTTACTCTTTAAAATGATGCAACAGTGCCTGAACACTTAAATTGCTGAAACACTTTCACAACATGAATCGGGACAACGAGTAAAAGAAGTTGTATTAAGTAGAAAATGATGGGAAGAGAAATGTTTATGGCTGAGATCATGCACTTTGGATGTTGGATGACTGTATTGCATGTTTGTGTCAGGAGCTGAGTTTTTCCAATTACAATGTATTGCAACATAAATACACCACACGGGGGGGGGGAATGACGTGACTCTTCCAAGTACCCCAGACATGCAGCTTGGTAGTGAGAACAAGCTTTTCCCTGTTGAGCAGGTAGGGGTTAGAGGCTGTCTGGCTCAGTTTTCCCAAGTTATTCTCTCTCTCTCTCTCTCTCTCTCTCTCTCTGCCAGTTTGGGATTGTTCAGTATCTGAGGTTATGGCGGCAGGATCAAGTGCAAAGCTTTAGGATGTAGGAGCTTATTTCAGGCGAACCCTTTGAACCTCTAGCTGCAAAATCCAGCATCCAGAAAGCAGCATGAAGTCTGGACCAGACTAAAGGACTTAGACAGAGATACACATTTGAAGTGTAGTGAGAAGTCGCTACTTTTCACATCCCCTGAGAACCCACACAGGGTCCAGTCCTGGATGTGCACCCCCTTGTGGTCACCACTCACTCAATTCTTCAGCTTATCATTTCATATGGGATACAGAAGCTTCTTCTTTTTTTTTTTTAACACATCATGCTTGGCCCCACTGCCAAATGTCTGCTTCTGGATCTTCGTTTAGGCCAAACACCCATAAATCATAAAGCTATCAGTGTAAAGCGATGGCACGGAGCCCGAGACACGCAGACTGTGAGGGCATCTGGAAGGCCAGGATCAGGCTGTTTCTCATCAGACAGCTGGCTGGCTCACCAGCAGCTGAACGCAACTAGGGCTGGGGCTGAGGCTTAGAAGGCTAAAAAAGTTCAATCGGTGCTGAATGCTAATGTGGCTAACAATGATTAGGTTAAATAAGAGTGAGCATGTATTGCTGAACACTGAACACAGCTAAATGATGGAAAAAAATGGAAGTTATATGATAGTTCTTTGAGTTGTTAACACTACTACTAGTGTTGCACAAAAACCACCTTGTTTCCATCCTTTTTCTGTTTATTTATTTTGCTTTTTTTATTAAATTAATTTGTTAATTAATTAATTTAATTAATTTAAACAAATTTTCTACATGACCTCTATTTCACTCAATGCAAATATTCCAGTTTCTCACATTTATCTTAAAAAAAGGATTTAATTCTATGTTTTGTTGTGTTTTAAGGTTTTCATTTGATTCCTTATACGAACAAAAAGCAAAAATAAATTGCCAGACTTGGACAGTTTATTTGTAGATTATATTTTATTTTGAATTCTTGAATTCTTTGACTTTATTTATTTTTTTAAGTAACCAATAATTCTCAAAGATTGTTATAGTGGCCAAAAAAAGACAAATATTGGTATGGCTTTATCATTTATGGAGGAAATATTTATGTAATATTTAGATAATAAGATTTATACCTAATATTATTTATTTATTTATTTATTTATTTATTTATTTATTTATTTATTTATTTCATTGAAGCTATAGAATATCTAAATAGCTAAAAATTGAGGTCTGGGTGCAAAATTGCCGTTTGCCTGTGGTCCGCTGAGTTAAAAGAAAACATGACTGCAATCATTTGTCTTCTTTAATGTAAGGAAAAAAAGAACCCAGGAATTTAAATTACCACTTCTGATATCCCTGTTTTTCTTTTCTTTCCCATCATTCTGACTTTTTGATTAACAAGACATATTTTCCATGCATCTCTTCTCTTTATGTGGCTGCATATTTTTCTATGAACGTAACTCAGGTGTCTTAACTCCAGGGCATGTGGGTTTAAAGCTGAGCCTGGGGAAGAAAAAAAAACAAAAAAAAAACATCCCACAAGTCTGTCTGTCTGGCCCTTGATGGTGTTTGATTCATATACGGCTGAGGATGAGTAAATGTGTGATCTGTGTGTATAGCATAAGGCTAGAACGGACTTACGCTTTGTGCGTGAATTCAGTCTTTCTTTCTCCTTTCCTTTCTCTATGTGATCATTCCTATTAATACACCATGGACTCGTACTAAAACATCAGTATTCCACTCTGTTCTCTCTCACACACTCTTCTTCCCTTTCCCTCGTGTGTTTATTTTCATACTATGGGGTATGATAGCTGCTTAATAATTGATTTTTTTGAGTGTATAGCCATGCACTGAGAAATTCTGATTCATCCTCAGAGTAACTCACTGCCTGCTTCTTGCATCATTTAGGCCTGACAATTAGCTGTGGCTCTCTAACATCCTTTGGAGTTTTGGCCTTCTCTATCTTGTTTGGTGAAAAGTTTGTAGTGGACTAGCAGCGAGCGGATGCCCAGCTTTTCTTCTCACTTTTTGACAACATGCCACACCAGAAAGAAGTACGACCATGGCAGCTTTTGATCTGCTCTCCAGGCCAAACAGAGAGCTAGTAGCATTGGATATTTGGCTTTTTTTTTTGGGTGTGTGAGTGTACACACACATTTGTGCACCATTCGTAGAAATGTAATTGTGTAGATGGATTGATTTCAACAAGGCTGGGTTTGGCTGTGGTCAAAGCAGTTATATGTCTGACACACATGGTTTTTCTTCTCCTAATCCTCTATACGTAACATTAAGCTTTGCTAACACCCTTCATTGCGCACACACACACAACACACAGGTACTCTCTCTCTCTCCCCACCCCCCCCGCACACGTGCTGATGCACGCACACACACACACGTGTCAATCTGGCCTGTCTAACTTCCTGACAATTCAGCACAACCATAGAGACTTTACTTTCTAACCAACCTCAGATCAAGACATGAAAGTTCCTGCAGGTGTGTTAGCATGTTGTACAGATTACAGATGTACAGGGGTTGCTTTGTGCATTCTGCATATATGTGTACAGTGCATGGGTACTCGAATGTTTCTGCTTTGCAATAAAAGGCTGTTCATTTTAAAGAAATGCTGTAATATTTATAAAATTATTATAAAATTATTAACCTTTTATAAAAAAAACTACAGGGGGAAAAATTAAGTGATGAGTTCAGAAGTATAAATTGTTTATAATAATGGTTAATTCTAATTGTTTTATGAGATCAAATAATAAAAAAAAGAAAAGAAAAGAAAAAAATAAATAAATAAAATTAAACCAGACAAAAAAATTGCTCTTTGTGAGTTGTTGATGTTTACAGTAATCTGCATTTTAAAATTCAAGTTATAAAAAGTTATAAAAAATAATTTAAAAATCATAATAACAGATTTTTAAAGCAAATTTATGAGTATGTTTTCAATTCCAATTAAAAATTAAATTAAAATCCAATTAAAAAGCCTGCAATTTTATATATATATATATATATATATATATATATATATATATATATATATATATATATAATGTAAATAATAAACTTATAAATCTTATAAATCTTATAAGATTTTATTACATTTAATTATTTACATTTAATATATATATATATATATAATATATATATATTAAATATATATATTAATTAATAATTTATATATAAATCTATATATAATAAAATTATATATAGATTTTATTACATTTAAAAAAGGAATACAATTTTTCATATTCATTTCCGATTGTTTGATTCATTGACTGTTTTGTTTGAAAACCATACTTTGGCCTGGATATATACGTATTTTATGTTTATACTCGATCTTATGTATGTCAGTCCTGTTTGGCTCATTACCTCTTGATCCAGCATAACCACTGATCGTCTCTTTAAAAGTGTCATTCCTCTGCTTCATTTTGTCAGGGGCATGCTAAATGTAGCTTTTTGGCCAACCACAAATGCAGGGCTGGGTTACGTGCAAGCAACTGAAAGCCACAGGGAGAGACGTTGCCTTAAACCAACTGCCAGAGTCCTTGGTGGAAATAGCAGCTCAGAGGAAAGGAATATCTGTGGCTGCAGGGAGCTGTAGGCCACACCGTAACCCGGGATCCCTAACCAAACAAGCAGAAAATAGCTGCTCTTGGACCACACTGGCAATGTGCTTAGTCACCCTCCCTTTCCTGCTGTAAAGATGGACGCTGATCTGAAATCGGTTTTGTTTGGGCCTAAGTTAGGAACTACAAACACTCCTCGGTTCGGTAGTGGAATTAGGAAGGATAACACAAACTGCTGTGAATGACAAAAAGCTATATTTAGAGAGATCTACTGTTCCCGTCTCAGCGTGGGGAAAAATAACGAGTCACAATTTCAGATAATTACATGAATCATTGGCTTAGTCATACCGTACAGGCGGTTTTCAAAGCTTTAATGTGTTTGAACTGTTTCCAGAAACAGTAGTGATCCTAATCTGATCCATAAAGCAGGTGTGAAATTCAAATGATTACTTGTATCTGCCAAAGGAGTGGCACGATGGCTGGATCAGGAATGTGTGTGTTGCTAAATCAGATCTAATGCAAGTCTTGTGCAAGGCAGCTCTCGTGTGCCAACACCTGATTCAGCTCACGGAGGGCTTAGTAATGCTGAATCGTATATACAACCGCTAAATTCCTGGTAACTTAGTAATGAAAACAATGATTTAGTAGATATTTTGAAGACTAAACATCAATGTTTTAAATTAGCATATTTGACAGATTAAATTAAATTAAACCAACTAAATTGGCTTGATCAGTAACTTAATTGTAAAATGAAATGATTCGGATATGCTAAAATGATGTATTTTAATTCTTTGCTTACGGTTCCTAGTTCTAATTCGTTGAATTGTTTGAGTGTTATACATTTTCCAGAGACCTGGAATTGTCGCAGGAATCAAGAGTGATGAAATGTTAATGAAATGTACGATCACGGTATCAAGTAAGTGAAGCCAAACTGGAATAAAGCATTTGGCTTCGTTTAAGTGCACATGCAGAGTTGAGACGTGAACGTGGCTAAAGTAATAATTTTACAAATTTGGTTAATCATCCCTCCATTTTTTATACCACTTTGCATAGAGCCAGGATCCTATAACCCCAGGGTACTCGGGGCACAAAGTAGGCGACACACCTAAACTGTAAAAAATTGATCAAACACTTAAATAGTAAGTCATTATCGTGGACTTTTATGGAATTTAGTGTCATATTTTGAAATGAACACACTATTGGAATTAACTCAAAAATTCAGATATTGTACACACACACACACACATACACACACACACCCCTTCAGTGATATAGGGTATTTAAGAGGTGAATTTTGATTCTTAATGTGCATCAAGGTGTAGGGGAGTGTGTGGGTGTTGCTCTAATAACTCATAACTTCCAGTTTTAACCTGTGCCCTGAAAAACTCCAAAGAGCCAGTTTACAGTTTCAAATCAAGCCAAGACTAAAGCAGATGGCTGCGCACACACACACACACACACACACACAACACAGTATGCAGAGCTCAACTGCTCAGCTCATACTAAATTAAAGCACCTGGTAGCCAGCAGTCGTTATCTTTCATTTCCCTCCGTGTGTGTGTGTGTGTGTGTGTGTGTGTGTGTGTCAGTCAGCTGACAAAACTGCACACTTTATGAAAACACCTAGGGTGTTAGCGCCCTGAAAGACTCCTTTGTTTTTGCATTCCTGTGTTGTGTGTGAACACCTCTTCGGTTTCCTGACCTCATAATTACTGAAGCAACTCTGAGTTTCGCTATATATATATATATATATATATTCTCTTTTTTCCTCCCCCCCTCTTCTCCCCAATTTTCTAGAGCAGCCTGCTGGGCTTAGTCGTGTCTGTCTCAGCTTAGCCTCAGATGTTACTTCACCCGACACACACTCGCACAAACGGTGGGAGGTTGATTTGCTGAAGCTTTTACTACTGTGAGCAAAAGAAAACAAACCAGCATGAATAAAGCCGAGCACTGGTTTTGTTTCATTTTCTGACCATTTAAAGTGGGGGTGTGTGTATGAATGATTAGACAAGTTCCCATGGACAAACATGAAGGATAATGACCTGGTGAGCTACCAGGTGCATTATTTAGTGTGTGGTGTAAAATTAGAACTCATTAGCTAGCTTTGGGCTAGTTTAAAGGATATTATGTTAGCTGTGTTAAAGGGATATTCCGGCCAAAATAACGATTCTAAACAAAATAAACATGCCTTGTCACTGAGTTTTGTCCAGTTCAGTTATTTGAGAAAACCTTTGAAACATTGATAATGATGTTCTTTGTAGTAAATGTTATATGTTAAGGACTGTGATCACTTTATATTAGATGTTTTGGATCAGCGTACTGTAATTAAGGTCTTACCCAAAACTAACCAGTAGCACCAGTTGATTTGTTGATTATGATCTAATCCCAGTTAGATTTATGGGTGTGTGGATGCTGGATATTGTAGTGCCAGGGTAATGATGGAAGAAACCACAGCTAATCTAAACAAAACTATTATGAATTGACTCTGAGCACTTGTCTTAAGCAATAGTTTATTTCGAAGCAATGCATTTCTCACCAAAAACTGTAATGTACTAATTGGAGGTTCCAGTGACATAATGCACAACATAATACAGATTTTTACTAATAAATCCCCCTGTATGAGACACCGAAATCTGATGTCAGAGGTTGTAAGAACAAAGCCAGAGACTATCGTGATTAAACGAAGAGTCTGAATTTGTTCTTTAAAATTATTAGCTTCCAAACTATCAGATCAGAAACTATTGGGTTTACAAGCATGGGGAATGATAATTGTTAATAGGAAGATTTGCAGCAAACCAGATCACTGATTTCATCACTAATTAACAGAGGAGTCTTGACTTGCTAACTACAGCAAGATTAGCTTGCTGGTTAGGAAACATACCTGATTTCTAGCACTTTAACAAACCAACTCTCATATATAATCTACACCAAGCAGTATTTGCCCATTACGGACATGTTTAGCTAGCTAACTTTGTTCCGATAAAAAATGAGCTTCAGGAATCTTGTTTGGCAGCAGCTTTGCTTTCAGGAACATGATGTCCTTAAGGGTTATAATTATAAAACATCATGTAATGGGCGTTCCCCAAAAACAACAAAATTACAAGCATCAACAAGCAGTTGAGAGAGACTCTGTGTGGGTGTGCATTTAGCCACTTCCTGTCTTCCATACTAATTGTAACAATTTAGCTATTTTCAATCATAAATTCAACTCAAATTTATTTATACAGCAATTTCAACAATACACTTTGTCACAAAGATGCTTTACAGAACTGTATACATTCAGAATGGAACTTAGTAAGTTAGAGACATGCAAGTTAGAGACAATGGCTACAGGACAAACACTCCCTGAGACAGTACAGTATGAGGAAGGATCATTGAGTCTCAGAAGGAAATCCATCTTCATTAAGATTATATCAGGGAGTTGGATTTATAAACCATTTCCCATCTATAACTGTACACTATATGGCCAAAAAGTTCATTTGTTTTAACATGCTAACTATCTTGTTGAAGCTGGTCACTGATGGAGACTTGCAGTCATCTTGAGTCATCTTCATGGTTTCTACGTTGTACCATCTACAGTAATCTAATGGAGCCTTTAGATTGACCTTGAGCAGCCATCCTCTGTATCGTGAGACGTTAAATAAGTGTTGTAACTAATGTAGCTTCAGGCTGTTGGGCTACTCGGGTCTTTTTGCAACCAGGACACTTGTACATTTCTTGTTGTTTACAAACACTGATGAGGCCTACAGTTAAACTTTATGAGAAAACCTATCCCAGAGCATAATTAGCCACATTTGTTTAAAAGTGCATACAGTACTCCTATGGAAAAACCTCAAAAAATTATATATATCTTCTCTTCCAGATCCCCTTATCCAGAGTGATTACAATTACCTCTTTTTATGCAACTGAGTTGTTGTGGGTTAGGGGCCTTGCTCAGGGGCCCAGCAGCAGCAGCTAGGTGTTCCTGGGATTCAAATGCACAACCTTCTAATTGGTAGTCCACCATCTTAGCCACTGAGCTACCATTGCCCCAGTTGTGACACATGCAAGCAGCGAACAACCGAGACTTACAGGAATTGCTCGTTTGTGGGTAAATCTTAAACTGAACTATACTGTAAGTTCTACACTGCATTCTGTTTATCCTATGTAGGAAGCATATATAGTGAACGAGAAGCCTTTTAGCTTGTGGTGTAACTTGGTATTCAAGAGGTATAAACAAACTACCGAATAGTCATGTGTCCTCTGAAATATAAAATTTGTTTATCTACCAAAAAGTTATGGTACACCATCGGCAAGATTCTTGTTTACTTTGTGCTGCAGTCTAAAAAGATACACTTTTTAATATTAGAATTTATTTAAATATAAATTCTAATAAATCCATTTTAAAGGAATTTAACAGACTTGATATACATGGCAAAAAGAAAAACACAAGGTCCAAAGGCTATTGTTTACAAAAGGGCTTTCGGATGACTGAACGTATGGCATGCAGAGACGCACTCGCACTTCCTCGTGATGCTCTGTGTGGCCTTGCATCTCTTCTGTCCTAATTTCTTTGTGTGTGTCTATGTGTGTGTGGACAGGCTTATGGCCCCTCTTGGTGTGTTTGCATTGGCCATTACAATACCCGCTTTCCTAAGTCCCCAAGCAGCCACACTCCAGCGCAGCTTTACTTTAATTTGATCAGTGAGGTGCTGCTTTCATCACAACGGAGGTCTAATGCCCCTAACCGCATTATCCTGACCCCTATCCCCAACTCTTTCTTTCTCTCTCCCACACACACACACACACACACACACACACACAAACAATTCCCTCGTCCCATTCCTATGCCCTTGTCAACCTTTTACTCAAACTGCTTCATGGAGCCACTGGCGCTGGAGCGTGACAATGGCAAAGGCTTCTGGGAAACAAATACCTCAGTGACCGGAGAGCTTGTGTTTTACAAGCCAGTGCACCTGCCATGAAATCACCCGCTTTTATGTGATCAAGACATGTAATTTATATTAATTCTTCACCTTCACATCTTAAAGCATGGCATAATCTGTCATTAGACGAGGAGCCTCGTCTTCGTCGCGTTGTCCTTGAAATGTCATTAATTTCTGTCATTTTTTTTTTTAATTATCATATTTTTCCTGAAGCTTTATTAGTAATGAATGTTACTTGTAACACTACAAAATTCCTTTGCTGAATTTATTATAGGTTATGAATCATCACAGTTTCCTTTAATGCATTTCATAACATTCAAAAGTAATTAGAGATAAAATGTTTGACACGTCATTCTAGAATTTAATAAAATTAAATGTAAATTTGCAGGAGTAAAAAAAATGAGTATTTCAATAAAATATTTGCCATTCAACAACCTCTTTCTTTCTTTCTTTCTTTCTTTCTTTCTTTCTTTCTTTCTTTCTTTCTTTCTTTATTCATATTCTTTAAATAACTAGAGAAATACAGAATCCCTAAAAATTAAAAATCTTATACATAATTTTTATTTTTTTTTAAATATTAAGTATTAAATAAATGGATGTCTCTAAATGACAAGTGCATTCGCTAAACATAATGGCTATTTATATGAGGTTCTTAGAGAAATACTTTAATACTACACGATACTTTAATTTTATTGTAACTTATTGCTTCCCTTTTTATTTATTTGTATGGATGATTTCTTAAGCAAATTCCAAAAGCGGTACCACGACTTCCGAATACCTCGCTCCCCAACAAAATTCGAGATAAAAAAAAAAAAACCCAAATTTTTTATTCATAAGGGTGAATGTTTTGAATTGCAAATTTGTGAAAATAAATAAATAAATAAATAAATTGCTGCTGAAGAGGCCGGAACTGTACAGCTTATCCCCTGTATTAGTAACACACACACACACACACACACACACACTCACACACCACCTGCATGTATCATAGCATAATTACATAATGTCAACTTCACAGAGATATTTTTTTAAATGACTGTCACCTTCAGAGTGTCATCGGCTGTGTGTGTGTGTGTTCTCATAAGGTTACAATGGAGAGAGACCTAGTCTCTCCCCATCGAAGGTTTAATCCAGCCACTGACTACTCCTGTGTGTGTGTGTGTGTGTGTGTGTTACCTTTGATGGGTGAGATTAAAGAAAAATCCCTTGGTGCATTTCAAACACAGTCGAACAATGATAGCAGTCGTGGCCCAGCTAATGAGAGGAGAGCTTGCAATTGAGACAGACACACATACACACACACACACACACACCACATCCATATTTCAAACCAACTTTCACATATTCACTCTTCTTTTATTTGTGTTTCTCCCTAAGAGCGAGTTGTGTCATCACGGACAAAGAGGCAAGCTTGACATTATTAGTTTGATGGAGTGTGAATGTCTTGTGCAGCATGTTAATTAAGATCTTTACATCTGTGTGTGTGTGTGTTCAGGAGGGTATGATATTACAGGGCTTGTTGACTCTGCAGATTTGGAGGGTGCTCTCTGCTTTGTGTGCTGATAACTTAATTAAATATGCAAATCTGTTTTCTTTACATCTCACGCTTGATGTACCTTAAAGTCAGCGCTTCTCAAACCACCCCCCTCATGCGAACATGTGCACACACACACACACTTCATTTTCACACTGCTATATTGACAGAGTATGGTGCACATAAGGAACGTCACAGAGAAGGAAGCCGGATCTAAGACGCATTAAATGACGTGCAAACATATGACAATATTTTTCAACGGTACTGAGGTGAAACATTGGTGGTAGTTTGTTGGGGGGGGGAAATATCCATTGGTCAGAAAACAGGACTGCATTAACAAAAAAATCTTAAGACTTCAAGTAGTGTGTAACTGGCCAATGGGTCTTAATCCTAATGTACAGCATTTTAAAGCATTTTATCAGTAAAAGCAGCTCATAATTCGGTGGAGCATAAATCACACTTCAGAGCAAGTCACAGAATCATAACCAAACATTTTGATTGAACCGAACAAAATTGTATTTTATTGGTTGTAGAGTTGCATGCGCTGATCTGATTGGCTTACCTAGACGTTTGTGCAGTAATAATTTAATAAAGATAAAGTGAAATCCAAGATTTTCATGTGGAAGATTATTAAATTGTCTGGTAAAGGCTGTCTCTTATCGACTGTAAGTTGTTGCACTATAAATACATTGTATATTGGAATCAAATTTATACACATACTTAGGCTTTGCTGATAATTTACTGAACTTTCAGTATATAGAGGATGGGGACTTTTTTGCATTAATTTTTGTATGACTTCGCTTGAAATTACAATGCAGGCAGATACTGCATCAGTCACTTCTTTGGCTTTGTAGGTGTGGTCAAGCTTCAGGTGTGAAGGTGAGTAATGAGTGAGTGGGTATACCTGTGTCTTTAATAATGACTGTTCTTGCAGTGAAAGTTTATTTGTATTTTAAAATCCTTCTCAAGAGAGAAAGAGTCTCAACAGAAGCGCTGTGAGTACGCTTCTTGTGTACATTTAAGAAAAATAGTGGATGGTGGATAAAATTAAGAGGATCATGGACCTTGACCACCCCCAGTGCCATTCTGCCAAATTGATTCTCCAGTAGACTACAGCAACTTCACAGTAACAAAGAAAGGTAACAAGAAGTCATTCATTCCAACTGCTAACTACTGAACTGAACACTGGAGACGATGGACATCTTCAGATTTTCCATACACTTATGCTCTACCTCATATGTATTGTTTATTGTACATTGTATTCATGTGAAATGTATATTTCCTAGAGTTGATCTGTACAGAAATCAAAGTCTGTAAATTACATGGCAATATTTACAGTGGATCCTTAGCATACGAATGCCTTCCCTTAGGAATTTTTTGCTTTAAGAATTGAAATTTTTCAAGGAATTTGCATCGGAATATGGCGAAAGCTGTTTTGAAAGAGTCAACCAACGATACCAATGTGCCTTCAGCATGAGTTCAAAAGCTAGGTGATTTTTTATTTTTATTTTTTGTCTGTTCTATTTTTAGCCCAAGCTTGGTGGCACGACTTCCTGTAAGGACCCTTGACATGGAATACTTGCAAAAACATGATTATAGTGTTGGTAATATATGTAATATTTTTGGGTAGCTGGAATCATCCGCATTTACATTACTTCTTATGGGAAAATTCATACAGCAATACAAATTTTTATCTTAAGAACTCGCCTCCAGAATAAGCTCTTGTGACCTGTTAAGCCTAGTCCTCCCAGTTGCTCTTGTGCTTTTGTGACAAAAAAATATTTACCCTTAAAGGTCTCTACTCTAGTTCTTCCCCTTGCTTCCAACCAGAGTTTTAGAGATCTTTTTTGTGAAAGAACCTTCTGTCTAGGACATTTTAATGTATTTATTGGTATGAAAATGAGATTGTTTGTCAGTATGATCCATGATGCCATGAAAAAATTCTACCAATATGAATAAAGAGTAATAACCGATAATTTCCCTAATTTGGTTTTGGTCAGTTCCCACCCATGATCCTTATCATAACTGAAGAAAATGAAGAGTAACACAAGTTTCCTTTGAGACACATGAAGCCAGACAACCTTATTTTCTCAAACGTCTGCTCATGCTGCATTACAGGGTGGTGTAACACAGCGTTATTTGCCCTTTTCTGCATACATGATCTCACAGATGCCTGTGATTACCTAGTGCTGTTTTGATTGACAGGGGAATGATTGTATGCGACCCCTCCCAACCAGAATACACAACCAATTCTGTGTCTCTTGGACCCCCGGCCATGGATGGATGAGCCATCTCTCTGATCCAAATTCGTGCTCTCCGACTGATGAATGCTTTTGTTTTGCCACTTGGAATTAAATTCATATTAAATGCAATACAGCTTACCCTGGCCATACCTTAAGAATTAACCCACTGATCTGCTGCTTATTATTCACAAATTGCATCTTAATTCCAACTGTAACTTTACAGTGAAACCATTCTTGCAAGGTTCTCACTAATGTAAAGAATTATAGATGGATCCTGGGACATAAGGGCATTATTCTTTGCAAGTGTTCCTACGAATTGAGTGTAAATATTTATGAATTTGAGTCCATGGTTAGTTTTCTAGACTCGGAAATCTCACCTTTGTTGATTTCCCATCCAGTAATTTCTTGGTAATAGTATGGCACTTGCGATGAATCTTGCATCTCATCCATTTGTTATTGTTTTAAGGGAAAAAACCTGAATCTGGCTTGATCAGATGAATGAGTGATATGGATCACTTTTGCACGATTTTACATGAATTGATTAATATACAAAGCGCATCCGTGCTGTATCGTTTGCAACTTTCCACGCAAATTAAGTGAATTTCTGTCCTGCAGTATCTGCTATCTCCAAAGCCCTTGCAGCAGTTGTGACGATTGTGGGTTTAGTAGTAAATGAGGACATGGACAGTGTCTGATAAAGCTGTCCTCAGGATTTGATATCTGGTAATCCGCTGTTGAATAAGCACTGAAGGATGGCTTAGGGCTAGATCAGGGTGGTGTCACTTATGTAGACCCCTCAAGTGCTCTTTTTCTTGCTCTCATCCCCTCTTCGGGATGTGCCTGGGGTCCGGGAGCAGATTTTAGCCGCCTGGTTTGTCATCTCTCACAATGGGGAGTGCTAAGCACTGGCACAAAGGGGCCACTTCTTCGCCATCTGATTTCATTCAGCTCAATAAGATGAAGGAGGATAAAGAACAAGGATAAGAGTGTTTGAGCGGGGCGGTGAGTGTGTGAGCTCCGTCAAACATGTGTGATGTGCTTGTATTGTATATAAGTTTAGATTTGTTCATTTGACCAAGCGTGTGTGTGTGTGTGTGTCTGGTATGGTCTACTGTGATTAAAAAAATGGTTTCAGGTGTGTGTGTTTGTGCATGGGGGGTGTGTTTTTTTGGGCGAGGCTGTAATCCTTCTTCTTCTCCGCTTTGAAGCAGAGCAGATGTGGATTTGCATATGTGGGGGTCCCAGGCTCCGCCGGAGATTAGGCACTGGTTTTGTGAGATCGGCCTGGAAGGTGCATATTTAATAACTGCCTGAAGCGACGGAGAGCAGAGGGACAAAAGGCGAGAAGGAGGTGTGCAACCTCCACACACTCGAACAGGGCCGAGAACAGATTGCGCTGGCCTTTGAGTGGTGTTCCGACAAGGGTTTAAGGGTTTACATACAGCCCTGGGAGAGAGATGGAGAGGGAGAGTGAGTTAATAAAGGGATTTATCACTTGTTCGTCTCATCTGGACATTTGTTTGCTGTCTTGTCCTTGGATGTCATTCATTGTGGTGGTTTTTCCCCCTCCACCTTATTATTTTTATGTCTTGCTCTTTTTTTGGATATGGTGTAGGGATGTTTCATGGGAAATCTGTAAACTGAAGAAACACATCAAACATTCAATTCAGCCGAACAAATCCAGTATAGTCTTTCAAATAACTGAATTTAGAAATTAAGTTAAAAAATGGTATTTAAGACATGCTACATGTACTTACACTTTTCCCTTCGTGGAAATTTTACAACAAATTTAACTTCAGTTATTTGCTATAACACAAGATTATGGCCATGGACATGACTTTATGGCCATGGATTATGTTTAAACTAGCATAATCTGGCAAAAACCATGTGACCGTGACAACCCTGTCATCAACAGAGTCCACTTCACCTCTCCTTGGCATGGGGCAAAATGACTCATGCCCTATACTGTAAGTACTAGGTGTAGTTTCAATTTCTGAACACTAGGTGCAATATTAACACTTGCTAAAGTGAGCAAGCAACCAGGTCAATGAATCAATTTGATGGATTAAAAGATCTTATAACTATATTTTAATGTGTTTTTGTTTTAATATTTTCTTGTTATATTCTCTATGTATCCACCAGGATCCATCCTTATGTTGTCAGAACTGCTGGATTTCTTGTTCTTCCTCTAGTGGCTCTCACTACTCCTCTCTCTTGCTCTCTCTTCCTTTCTCTCACTGGAATATCGAGTTCGCACTCTGTTTCAGGCTTGAATGAGCATGTCAGCTCCCATCATTTTGATCCATTCCATCTGTGAGGAAGAAGAAACAGGGAAAGAATAAGAAAGTGAGAGAGAAATAGAGGAATGAGTGAAGCAGTGGTACCTCAGGGATGGTACATTCTCACAAAAACAGCATGATTCAAACATATGTTTAAATGTGTTTCGATTTCCGCCATTCGAACAGAACTTAATACACCAGTCTTAAAACATATTTATCTTCACATATTTTAATCAGTAGTAAAGAGACGTGAGAAAATAACATTTGAATGTCTGCGGATGGCACATAGATATTTTAAAACACTTTATGACTTATTTGTCACACCCACATATTGTAAAAAAGAAGAAAATGAAGTATGCAGTGAAGGAGCACATTTTGGTTTTGTAGCCTGGATATCAAATTTCATCATAAATAAAACCAAACCAAATATGACACAGTTTGATATATGGTTTGGTCAAAACTGCATCACGGCTTCACCATGACGATGTAATTAAAAATAAACATATACATATATATATATATATATATATATATATATATATATATATATATACATATAAAAACTATTTGGAGGAAACAAACTAAATAGAGCAATGCTTCAATAAATAGAGACCATCAGTGAAATATTAGAAGCCTTTAAGACCATAATTAGGGATTAGCAAAAGCCACTGGACTTTCCAGAAATCATTTTTATTCTATTTTTCCTACATGAAGGAGGAATCCAGAGGCCTGTGGCACAGATGGTATTTGAAATAAAAAATGTATAAATACACCAGCCATAAATCCAAATGTGCTTTTCCGAAACTCTTTCCCTGGAGCAAAATTTCCAATTGGCTTTATTATCAAATTATCAAATGGAACCACACGGTAACTTTTCACATCCTTATACACAGCTACATATCAAATTGAGCTAATGTCTTGCTTTATTTAATTTTCTTTAGGTGCTTTTCTTATAAAACACGACATATAAATGAATTTTAAGTGAATTACACCGATTTCTTGCTTTTACTTCTCATGAAAATAATGTACGGATTCTAAGATTACACACAAAATACATCAGATGGCCAAAAGTTTATGAACACCTGACCATCACACCCATGTGGTTCTTTTCCAGACATGTAGGGGGCACTTGTGGCTCAAGTGGTAAGGCTTTGGGTTTTTAATCAAAAGATTGGGTTTCAAGCACAAGCACCGCCAAGCTGCCACCATTGGGCCCTTAAGCAAGGCCCTCAACCCCTCCCTGCTCCTGCATCATGGCTGACCCTGTGCTCTGACCCCATATCTCCAAGGATGGGATATGCAAAGAAAGAGGTTCAGTGTGCAGTAATGTATATGTGACAAATAAAAGCTACTATATGGTAGTGTAGAATCTTATAGAATTAAAATTTCCCTACTCCAGAAAGAAGATGCCAGAACTTTATGGTCAGAGTGAAAGAACTCAAGTGTCCTGAACAGAGCACTGACCTCAACCCCAGTGAACATCTTTAGGATGAACTGGAACAGTGACTGCACCCCAGGCCTCCTCGGCCCATATCACTGCCTGACCTCACTAATGCTTTTGTGGTTGAATGGGCAAATCCCTACAGCCACACTCCAACATCTAGTAGAAAAGTGACAGAAAAAGGGAATATATCTAGAATGGGATTCTCAAAAGCATAGAGGAGTGTGTGGTGTGAGATGTCCACAAACATATATTTTAAATCAGGCTTTTCTACAGCTGTATTAGAAAGTTGACAAGTTCTACAGTGCATGATTACATCCGATCCAAATTATTATAGTATTAAAGTATATAGTATTAAAGAGCTTCCTTTAACATTTAACTTTAAAGATTTTCTAGTCTTGCGCACTAAAAATGGAAAAACTTTTTGGGTGAATTTCATAAAATCAAATAGAATCTCCTGATTTAAATACAGGGGATGAAAGACTATGAAAAGTGACTAGGAGATGTGTAGATGTAAGCATAGGAAGGAGTGTGTGAGATGAAAATGAGAAGTGTATGTGCATGCATTGTGGGGGTGTATTATGTAGCCCTAGTTTTCTCTTTGGATTTGGGAGGCCTCAGTGGATTAGCAAAGAGAAAGAGCAAGTGTGTGTGTGTGTGTGTATGTTTTAAGAGTGTGAGAGAGAGGCAGGTCTGGGTCTCTGTGGGGATGTTTGGCCTCTTGTTATCTGTTCTGAGCTCACATGCTGCCGTAATGAAGCAGAACAGACTCATGCAGCAGGACTCTCTCAATCCCAGTCTCTACATCGCAGACCACAGAACACTGTGATTAATATTTCAGCAAGGTGTGTGTTCGTAGAGGAGAGACAGACAAAGATTCATGTTAAAACTATTGATCAGATCATTCCTTCTCGTTCCTATCAGGATGTATTTATTCCATATAGCTGTTTTACTATAAATAATTTCTCACACAACTGAAAATTCATAGGGAATTAGAATAAGTGAACCATCCCGGAGGTGAAGGGTCCTGAGACTTTTTTTTACATGCAAAGTCAAGGTCACATTCAAAAAATGTCCCACACCGTTTATGTACATGCTGAGGTGCTTTCTGTGGGATTCCTTCATTAGCAGAACGTTTATGTACAGTATACAAGTGAACACTTTTATTCAACAAAATCAGTAAGAACAGACATTTTCTGAAATTTTCTATAGTGCCAACTGATTATTTTGGTCATGGTGCGGTTGAAAAGAGCTGTGAGCTGTGATTCTGGACAAATGACGAGCTGAAGCAAATGCACTTTTCTAAATATTTAATGGCTTTAAAAGTGTAGAGACATTAGTTGATGGTAGATGACAGTTTTATTCTACATAATATCAAACTTGCTTAAATATGATGGAATCTTTTATGTACCTGCATCATGCATAATGATATTAGTGTTGAGTTCAACAGTTAAAGAAATGCAAAATAAATAAATAAATAATAATAATAATAATAATAATAATAATAATAATCTCTTTCTAAACTATTTATTTATTTATTTATTTATTAGCCTCTTGGTGGTCCAACATCAGGAAAAAAATAATAATTATCTAATCTCTTTCTAAACTATTAACTTTATTTATTTATTTATTTATTTATTTATTTATTAGCCTCTTGGTGGTCCAGCATCAGGAAAAAAAAAATAATTATCTAATCTCTTTCTAAACTATTAACTTTATTTATATAGTTATTTATTTATTTGTTTGTTTGTTTGTTTATTTGTTTATTTAGTCATCCTTCTGGTGGTCCAGCAGCAGGATCCCATGCACTCATTGCTGTTGCCCGGGTTTGATTCCCTGGCAGGGAGTTAACCCAGCAACCGAAGAGTTAACATCTCAGTGCCGGTTCCAATAAAATGGGAGGGTTGCATCAGGAAGTGCATCCGGCGTAAAACCTGTGCCAAATCAAAACATGCGGAACAACTGATCCTGAACAAGGATCAGCCGAACGAACATTTATACCCGCATTTCAATTTATTTTTTAATTTTTGCTATTGACAAATATCTACAAATATTTATCTGAATATGGATGGAACTGAATTTACAAATCAGTTGATTGTTTGTCATTGTGTAAAACATTATGCAAAACCAGTCAGTAAAAGATGATGCTTCTAGCTCCGCCCACAGTTACATTACTGAAACCTTTGGTACTGCTGTAGTGGCCAATGGGAAAAAGAAAAATTCAAAGCCATTACATTTTTATAATTAATAAAGGATTTAATGAAGTATAAACTCTCTTTACAAAGGAAACACAGGTAAGAATAAAAAAAATATATAACTATAATGATCCCAGATCAAGTTCAGTCTTCAGACACATTCTCTCTCAATAGAAAAGCAACAGCCTCTTCATCCAAATGCGTTCCTAGACAAAAAAAAAAGCCTGGAAAGCTCCGTTACATCTCTTAATTACCCTTTTAATTGACTTATCACACCTCTCTCCTCAAGGGCCGCGGAGTGGTAATCGACTTGAGCAAGGTAATTCATAAGAAGCAGAGAGCGCGGGGAAGGCACAGACACTTAGCAATGCCTATTACAAGCGCAGACATCTTCTCCACTTAATCTAGTATTAAATGAAATGTATTATTATTTTTACGCTTCCCAGGGGAGCTCGTGTAATTGCTTCCCCAGGTGGTATTACGGAGGTGAAGGAGTAAAGAAAAAGTCATTATAATTCGACATGTATCCTACACATTATAGTAATTACTCCACGACAATGGGAGCGAAGTAGTTTCTGATCGGGTGAAAAAGAGGACGGTCGCGGACACAATAGGAGGGCCTTCCTCTGCGTGCACTCCTTCAGTCACACATTAATTGCTTCTTTGTCGGGAGGACGTGAGGAGAAGAAAGTTACCTGCGTCCTGACAGCATGGGATCGAAGTGCTCAGGGACTGGGGCTTTGGACCTTATAAGAGCATGGAGTCTCTGGAGTGTGTGTTTGTGTGTGTGTGTGTGTGTGTAGGGGGGGTTTGGAGTTCTCTGATGAGGAGATGTTCTGGCTGTGGATGGGAAGTGTGAGGAGATTTCCTGTGTGTGTGAGGGTGTGCATGAGCACTGGACTGTGAAGAGCCATTGAAAGAGCATCCTTTATTTATTTGCGTGTGAAATATTTATCTGTCACAGCGGCACAGTAGAATGGATTTGTCAGCCTCCTGTGCTCACTCATGAGTGCGGACATGTAGCTGCCAGCAGTCAGGGCCGATCTCCAGGGAATGATTGCAGGAATTTCACTTTTGGGAGCTTTACCCTGGTGTGTGTGTGTGTGTGTGTGTATATCAATGTGTGTATATATACATATACAACCTCATGTATATGTTGTCTTATATAAATACATATACACACGCATGGATCGGACTTGTTTGTCAAGCAAATTTCACATTCTTGATTCGATTGACGTCTGGAGAGACCATTTCATCACCTTGAACTCATGATCCTTAGTCCGTTTTTAAACAATTTTTCATTGTTGCAAGGTGCATTATCCTGTTTCCAACACATTAACTTTAAGAAATGACTATATGCACACTGTACAGAGGTGTGTGTCTGAGCGCGCGTGTGTGTGTGTGTAATATGTTTTAGAAGGTATAGGTTGAAGAGTAATCATAATACTATCAATTATTCCATCCTTGTAGGGATGTTGGTCCCCACCAAGATATAAAAGCTTGCACAAGCTTGCACACACACACACACACACGCGCGCTCAGACACACCTACCTGAAATAAATTATTTGTATCTTTAATGGCAAATGAAAACCCAATCATGCTGAAAATCCCTTGCTTGCCTCTTTACTTCTAACTAAACTATGCCACACTCTTAATGTACACGCACACACACACACACACACTTTTCTAAGCATCACCGTGTTAACACACTTGGACAGAAGCAGTGCTGGAGACAGTGATTGGAAGGCAAGTGAGACGTAATGTGGTGTGAATGGGTTTTAATTGTTTCTGTGCTCCATCTGCATGGAGTGTTTTCATGCAGATAAACAATGTGGGCTCTATTTCCATGCAGGTGTGAGTAACAAAATGCTGGTGTATTGCTAATTTAGTTGGATGCGAGCCAATTTTTCTTTTCTTTTTTAAGGAAAATAAAAAAAAAGGAAAGAAAACTTAGTTGCAGCTTTCATGGCCAGAAGTGAAGTTGCTCATGCAACAAGGGTGTGTGAAGTTCAATATAAAGCAGAGCTGTGGTATTTTTAAACCCTTTATATAAACCAAAACTCTCATATACACAAGGTTAAAGTAAAAACTAAGAGCTCTGCTTCTACCACGTAAGCTGTATCATGTTACTAATAACTTAACACATCTGAGAACAAATGAAAACAGAGACACATCACGTATAAGGGATAAAATATTTATTTGGTTAGGAATAAAACACATGGGTTTACTCCGGGTACTCCGGTTTCCTCCCACAGTCCAAAAACATGTACATTAGGTGGATTGGTAGTTCTAAATTGTCCATAGGAGTGTGTGTGAGTGTGTGTGTGGTTGTCTGTCTATATGTGGCCCTGCGATGGACTGGTCACCTGTCCAGGGTGTACCCCTGCCTTTCGCCCAATGTGTGCTGGGATAGGCTCCAGCAGACCCCCGTGACCCTAATTAGGAATAAGCGGGTATAGACAATGAATGAATGAATGAATGAATGAATAAAACACTTATGGCCATCTGTTCCAGGAAAATAATCAATGACCCAGTGGCCTGTACACATCGGCAAAGTTAGCACCTCGATGTTGATTTCTTTTTTAAATAACGTCCTGAGGTCTTTTATTCCATTTAGACCACAAGAATTTCTTATAGTTATAAATTACGATCGCTTTTTGTCCGTTTATAGTTGCATTTCACGTCCACCAAAAGAGACTCCTTACAAAAATGCTAAAATATTGTTAACATTTTATGTAATTTGTTGCCATACAAGTACCTATGTAGTTTTTACTACAGAATTGATAAAATATTAAAATGAACAAACAAATATTTCTGAAATCAATCAACACATTCACAGATACTTTCTAGAGAAAACCTCCTAGTTACTTTATGTTTTCATATATAAGAGGTAGATAAGGGCATCATGGATCAGTGTATGTGGAAAGTGAACACACTGAGTAATGACAGCAGCATAGGAAAAAACACACACACACACACACACACACAGAGCACGATGAGATGCAGGACCGCTGGTGTGGGCTTGCATAATTGAGGGCCACCTTGTTCAGGGAGAGAGGCTGTCGTCTGTGGAAGTGTCTGCCACCTTCCTGAAGAAAAGCATCCTTGCATAATGAAGAGCATCTCTTATGCAAAATGCACAAGGAGCAGGAGGAGGAACGGAGACGTGGTCTGTCTTTAAGAGCGTGGTGTGCATGGACGACTCGTCCTATTTGGCTAATGATGTACTGCATATATAGTGACCAGTTACAAAACTGCACCCAAATCCAGGGGAAAAAAGCTGCTCAAGAAATCACGAGTGAAACGTGTGTATCCACAAACAAGACAACTATTCAAAATACATATTTATTTACTTACTTATTTATGCCGCCAAACCGAAAATTTCAGATTTTGAAATTGAATGAGGACTTGTAAGTTGTTTGTAGTTACTAGAAAAAAAAACCCAAAATAATAATACTATTAATTATTAATAATAATAATAAATAATTATTCTATAATAATTATTAGAAAATAATCATTTTTTCTTTTATTTTTGTCTTTTTGTTGTTTTTTCCTTTATTGGGAATGCAGGTAACAACATACTTTTTAAGTTAAATTAATGAAAATTGCTAAGAGACTAGAGATTATTATTATTATTATTATTATTATTATTATTATTATTATTATTATTATTATAATTATAATTATAATTATTATTATAATTATTATTATTATTTTTTTTATATATATATAATGACTGCTGTATATTTTTATATAAAATAAATTGTAAATTTAAATGTTTTTATATACATTTTTTTAGTTGTAATAATTAACAGATTAGAATTATTCTAGATATAGAGTATTTAGAATCTCTAGAGTATAATCTTAACAGATATATTAATAATTTAAAAGAATAGATTATTTTTAAATACAGTGTTTTATACTCGAAGCAATGGACCAGATAGTTGCTGTTATTTATCATCCATCATCCTCTTGCAGGAACATGATGAGAGGCAGGAAAACACCCTGAATGACACACATCCAGAATGACCAAATTCACCTCCCGGCAATTTTTGTGGGAGATAACCAGAAAACCCAAAGGGAATCCAAACACACAGACAGACAGGGAGAAAGGGAGAATGGGCAACAGTATCCCAAGCTCAGGATATTCTTATTTGTCACTGTAGTAGTTGCAGTTCCTGTAAAATTTTCAGTTATTATCATAGAAATATATTCATAATGGATATAAAGCTGAAAGAAATGTGTAGGTAGTGTAGGTAACTTTGATCCAAACTGTGTAAGATGTGGGTAG
Source organism: Hemibagrus wyckioides (assembly GCF_019097595.1). Taxonomy (NCBI): domain Eukaryota; kingdom Metazoa; phylum Chordata; class Actinopteri; order Siluriformes; family Bagridae; genus Hemibagrus; species Hemibagrus wyckioides. Next base: position 5,537,236 of record NC_080736.1, on the reverse strand, counting down.
ACTTACACAGAGCAGAACTAACTTTAAAAAGTTTTGTATATTTTGGATTTTCGTCTCTGTCCATTACTCATAAGATCTCCTACTGTGAATTGAATGTGCTGCTCAGTGACTCAGGCGAGGCGTACAGAGAGTCAGTCTCGCCTAAACTATTTATGGTGTGTGATGTCACATCAGTGAGAGCTGTTTGAAGCTCCCAGAGCACAGAAATGCCTTTTCTCTTGCATTTGTGCCCAGCTGACCTTCTCTAGCCGGCCAACGAGCCCTGCCATTCCTTGTCGAGACTGATGTTTGGGTCTCAGAGATGAGGAGGAGGAGGAGGAGGAGGAGAAGGAGATGAAAATCAATGTGTATGCTTAACGATAAAACAAGATGAAAAAGAAAGACAACTATTCATGTTTCTTTTGGATTTCATCCCCTGTCAGCCATCTCTCTCACTCTTTCTCTCTCTTGCTTTCTCTAGCTTGCTCTTTCACACTTTAAAGGAGCAGTGGACATGGAAAAGATTAAATAATAAATCATAAGGTGGTCATAGAGCTGGGCCGGACAGAGTGGGCTTCACGGCCCGGCAGACAGAGGGATCAATTATTTACAGTCGGGGCTGAGATAAAACAAACGCTCAGGATACAAGACAGACTACACCAGGCTGGGGCACAGGGGTGTGTGTGTGTGTGTGTGTGTATATGTGTGTGTGGCTAGATAACTCTAAAGGGAAAAGTATACAGGGAGGCCGGTGTCCTGTAAGCTTAGGGTGAGTTGACTATGAATTAGTAAAGTGCAAAAGTAGATAACCGTGTTCAGATGCCACTTTTCAGACAAGTGTGTAGCCGGTGTGCATGTGAACTGTGTGTGTGTGTGTGTGTATTCTTACCAAAAATAAGACTCACTCTCTATACTTGTACATCGACGGAACATGAACTGTCCACACAGTCTATGACTGAAATACTAAAACATAGTGCACTGATTTTAAGGAATCTCTCTTTCTCTCTCTCTCTCTCTCTCTCTCTCTCTCTCTCTTATGTGCATGATCACATCTACACCAACAGGAAAAACTCAAAACTAACTTATGACAGAAGTCTTATGGCACATGTTGAATTCTGGTAAATGTTTGGTGGCCTGAAAAAACCTTTAACCCTTCTGAAAAAATAGAGATATTCCTCGAATGTTTTTCTTTAAAAGGCGATTAGCAAATGGGCCAAAAGGCATAAACAAAGGCCTCAGAATCTTAACCAGGAACAACAACAGAGCTATAAGGCTTTCGTATCAAAGCTACAAGACACTGAGCGTATACTTCACAATGTGGTGGTGGAGTGGGTGTCCTTATAAACAGTACAATGTAGTGGCACGGGAAGGAGTAATTGTTTGTTCAATCAAAATAAAGAACATAAACATGATGGAATATGTGGTAGCTGTTGGATACTGTACTCTTCTGCGGCCATGTTCGTAAGCCGATCTGAAGGTGTGTCCCAAATTGCATACTGATCCTCTATTCGATGTCATTTTGTAGTATAAATAGTGAGAATAGTGTAAAAATCCCAGCAAGAAGAAGGAGTGCATATCAAGTACCTTCCAATATGAATGTTCATGCACTCGCGACTTTGCTTACGTAGCCGAAAAGAGGCGGGGCTTCCCGATGCTGACGCTGAATGAGATGTGAATGTGTAGGTAGTGCAGTTTAGGTAACTTTGATCCAGACGATGTAAGATGTGGGTAAACTTACACAGAGTATACAAACGTTTTGTAGATTTTGGATTTTTGTCTCTGTTCGTTTTTCATAAAATCTACTGTCAATTGAAGAGGCGGGGTTTCCAGGTGCTGATGCTGGATGGAAAAAAACAATTGAAAATGGATTTCGACACTCTGGTGGACACAACTGCTTAAAAATGTATTGTGTCCTTTATTTTAACATTTTAACAATTCAAAAAGCTAGTGGCGTTGCGTTACGTCATTGCATTTGACGTCATTTGCCATCGACTTGGAAACGGTTTATACTTTTGGCTAGTAAAAAAAAAAACAATGTTCCATCTGAGACGATACGACCTTTCTAAAATTCATACACTGGCCTCTAGAGTGTATAGCGTAAGCGCATAGCATGTAGCATGTCATTTGTGACACAGCTTGAGTCCTGGGAATTGTTGTTGAATAGGGAGCAATGATGATTGTGGCATTGACGTGATGGTAAGATGTCAATAACACAGGTTTAGTACCTCAGCGCCTCTACAGAATCTTGAAAACAACAATAAAAAAGTTGTAGAATCAGAAAAATGTGAGAGAAAGTTTTATCAAAGCTGCTCTTGTGCAATTTGTCCAGTTGAATTTTTCCAAACACACAAACACAAAAATACTGTTTTGACAGCTTTTGGCATCTACGCACCATTAAATCCACACAACTACCTTTATCAGAGAAACGCTGCTCTCTGGAAAACTTTTGAAATGATTCATTTCTAATCTATTTTACTGAATGTTTTGATAAATAACTAAACAAATACATGTTTATTAAATCATCAGTTACCCTTAGACTTATTTGTGGTAAGCTTCACAGGAAATAGAGATCCACTGGAGTATTCCTTTAATACTGTTTTTCTACGAGCTCGGAGTCTAATATATAATTCCCTACCATAAATGTAACTCTTAAATACCAAGCAAAGGGCTTGTTGTATTATAATGCCCATGTGTATACACACACACACTCACACACACACACACACACACACTGCAGAGATGATCATAATTAGAACCAAAGCATGATGTCAGTGTTGTTTATAGTAAAGTAAAAAGAGGCGAAGAGATAAAGAGTAACGATCCAGAACATCCATTTAAATGCTTGTACTTAGGTGTGTGAGGTTTGTGAGGTTTTTCGCCGCCGACCGCAGCCATGGTGTTGTGAGCGACTTGAATGACAGTGTTCTGTGGTCTCAGCTGGGACGGAGACGTTGGAGGCCACGAGGGAAAAAGCTATGTCAAATCTGCTGTTTGATTTCATTTCGCACGGCGTAGCGGACGCGGCATTACGGGGCAAACCTGCGCGGTCCCACAGGTTCTCAGCCGAATATCTCACCTAATTAAGTTTAGACCTGCATTTCCATTTGTTAATCACTAAAGTGCTTCCTGGATAACCTGCTAGTCAAAGGTCTAGTCCCAGTAGTCCCCAGTGTCAAAATGCAATTATATGCATGATTAGCTTGACTTGATTCCAGACCTTCTTTTCCTTCTCACCATGCTTTCTCTCTCCCTCTCAGTCTCTCCCTCTATTTCTCTCTCTCTCTCTCTCTCACACACATACACACACACACACACACACATCAGATGGACTGTTTTTAGCATGCGCAACAGAGCACAGCACCCCCATCTGGAAGCTCCAGGAGATGAAGCAAAGCAAATGCTAAAACGTTCTTGTGTATGTGTTTGTCTAAATGTTTCCATCTATATTAATCAGAGGCACAACATAGTCTTGCGTAGTAGGAAGAAAAAGGAGACAATAAGAAAAAAATTATACTGCTTAAGAGATAAAATGATGCGAAATAATAATCTAATCATCTTGAGCCTGACTGGCTGTGATCTATGGAGCTTAGATCCCCACCAATCCCTCACTAATCTGATTGCACACAGATAAGGTGGCTTTAACTACAACATTGTGGTGCAGTGACACACACACACACAAGACTCTGTTTAAGACTTATAATCTGTAAGAAAAGGTTCGTGTAAAGGTAATGAGGTTTTCAATCACTGAGCTACTTTTCACTGAGCATTTCCCCCCAGGACCTCATGGTTCAGTTTGAAGGGCCAGCAATATTTCTGAATATATTAATAACAGACCTTATATCTATAATTTAAAGGATTCTGGTGGTTATATAGCCGCGGTGTAGCATATACTATTTTAACTGCAGGGTTACTAGTACAGACCAAGATTAATTATCACAAACTAAAAGATTTAAGCGTCCTTCTACTACTATAGCATCTACTAGTGCTCTGTTTCATAAAGCATGAAAGAAAAAGGACTATCCATCTATTCATTTTCTATACCCACTTTATTGCTAGGTCACGGGGATCTGCTGGATCCTATCCCAGTACACATTGGGCGAAAGGCAGGGGTACCCCCTGGACAGATTGCCAGTCCATCACAGGGCCACATATAGACAGACAACCACACACACTCACATTCACTCCTATGGGCAATTTAGAATTACCAATCAACCTAATGTACATGTTTTTGGACTGTGGGAGGAAACCGGAGTACCCGAAGTAAACCCATGCAAGTACGGGGAGAAAATGCAAACTCCACAAAGGCTCCAAAAGCATATGGTTCAGTAACTATTGTAAGTTATCCAGGAGCTGCAGTGAATCTAACAGAAAAGGTATGGAGTAACAGGAGAACAAATGACTCCAACAAAAGAAATTTTATAGAATAAGATAGGTAAAGAAGAAGATAAGAAGAACATAAAGTTGAAGCTTAACTTTTAGCCTGCAGGAGATTGTTAGTACAAGTTCTGACGATGAGACAATCTTTTTGTAGCTTGAAGTCAAAGGAATTCATTTATCCATGCTCTCTGGAAGGGAGGGATTGGATACTCTCTATCTGCTGTCAGTTACAGGGACAGTAGACGTTGAGTGAGCTCATGTATGTGGAAGATGGTGGATAGGGCGTTCCACTTGACGTAAATCTTCTCCAGTAGGAACAGAGGAAGCAGGCTGATGGGTAGGAGTTGGCAGATGGTCTAATGGGAGACTGAAAGAGGTGTGTCAGGGGAACAAGTCTGACTTTTGATTTCATTGGAAGCATATAAGCCTATATGGTGTGTCTAGTAATTTAAACTTATTGACACGTCACCTATTTTCACTGTGGCTGCCACACGGTTCAATTCCCAGCACTCTCATGTTCTCAGTCAGCAGACTTTAAATTCTGTTCACCTTTTCACCCATTATGTATGTTTTTCTCATCCTTTTTAAGCCCCTTGGTTTCAGTTCATTTGGAGGTATACACTCAGTTCCGTACATCCGCAATGTTACTAAGCCGTTCGTTCTTTGACTCTGCTTGTTATTCTGAATGGGATCCTGCTTAGCGCTGACATTCCTGTGATTTTTCCCTGTTGACCTTTGCCTATTCAGCTAGTCTTTTTTGGCCTGTCGATTTGGATTATCCAACATTCCTTGTGTTTGTATGTTCCGATAATTTCGCACGCTCCTAATTTTGCACCTGTCCCAATACTTTTGCACAGCGCAGTTTTTTTGTGACTGTTTTGTTGTAACGTTTTGTTATTAAAAACGCATCTAACTGCTTTTGAGTCTGCTCTGTGATACTTATACACACATACAATTTTAATCTAAAAGGTTTAAGAGATTTACCTTAAATCATCACTTTTGGGATGTGAAACATTGACTGTTAATACAAACTAACCTAAATACAAATTTTTACTCTGTGATGAACTGACGTTCCATCCAGGATGCATCCCCAACTCTCTCCCAGTTTAGATTCTGGATCCATTGACCAGGATAAAGTGGTTAGTGAAGATAAATAAGATAAATAATCTATTTTGAATCTCCTTATTTCCTCCTGTTCTATATCTTTGTTCTGTATATATCATGTATAAAGCTTAAATATTATATTTCCCCTGCCAAAGATAACCATCAATTTCCATATGACTGTAGTTGAATTATCGTCATGACAACTAGTTTTGTTTGTTCCTGGGTAAAAAAAGTGGAAATGGTTTTCCAGTTCTGAATGTCTTGCCTTGCTTCAAATGATTTTCTCCTCAATATAACAGCAACACTACAGTATTACTAAATATAATCCGAATAAGCTTTCAACCTTGTAGAATTATTAATACTAAAAGGTTTTTCCTGTGGTTCTCTTTGAAAGTGCATAAAATAAAAGTGCAAATGGAGTGTATGTTCCAGGAGTGAAAAATATTTTAGACTGTTATGTTAAGTGATTGATGCTTTCTGTTATCACGTGGAAAAAGATAAATGAATAAAACCATTTGAGTGTTCTGGATAGTTGTGTCCAGAGAGAATTCTCTCTCTCTCTCTCTCTCTCTCTCTCTCTCTCTCTCTCTCTCTCTCCCTATAATTATCTGAATGAGTAGTATGAGTAAATGTATATGTTCACATTTAGAGTGCAGAGTGTGTCGAACCCTTGTGAAAGATGTTGGGGTCCCTAAATTCACCATTAGAGTTAGAGAGATAGAGAGAAACAGATCGAGAGAAAGAAGAAGGGAAAATAAACATGGCCTACCTCACACATACATATCAGACTTCATGTCTAGGAGAGTCAGACAGCTCTGTCCATCTGTGTGTAATCACTACAGAGCTATATGTTTGTAAAAAAAAAAAAAAAATACACTAGCCAAAGTTTAAGTAAGGAATAAAACACTTACACTTAAGAGTGTAAGAGGAAAATAACCAATAATGAACAATTATTACTTTTCATGCTGTTATTTTTATTATAGTAATATCGTAAAAGTAATATTGTACATGTAATATTATCACTTCTATCAGCCATAGCGGATATAAACAGTATTTTATTTTACCACCAGTCTCTTTTACTTTAGTTTTTATGGAAGGTAAAATAAAACGGCTTGATGTCTGGGTGAGAATCCAGGGTGCTCAGTCTCCTCTATCCTGAAGACTTTCCTGTGCTGGTAAACTTTCCATAGCACTGACTGTTACGAAGTGCTGAAACTGGAGAGTCCTTCCATAAATGTAAAAATAAATATTTCCTGATAGATCAATGACCAATCAGATTTGAGCATTTAGCTCTTGTATTGGTAGATTTACATTTCTGGCATTTGGTAGACACTCTTATCCAAAGTTACTTGCATTTTCACCTCATTTTATACAACTGAGGGTTAAGGGCCTTGCTCAAGGGCCCAGCAGTGGCAGCTTGGTGGACCTGGGATTCAAACTGGTTAGTAGTCCAATGCCTCAACCACTAAGCTACCACTACCACAGCTTTGGAGTAATTGAAGTTTAAGGTTGGGAAATGGATGGGTGAGGTCAGGTGTTGTAGTTTTTCATCAAACAGAACTCCCTCTCACTCATTATAACCTCTACACGAGTAGACGTTAAATTCTGGAGTATTTCTCCTCTCAGTTCCAGCAGAATGCTAACCCTCGCCCCCTGAGAGCCATCCCACTGTTATATCTACACTCACGGAACAAAGCCAGCCTTAAACCAGCTGTTACGTTTACATTTTTTTTTTCTTTTTGCTGTTGTTGCTCTGCCGTGTTTATTAAAAAGAAAAAGGTTTTTGTTGTGAATTTGATGTTAAAAATGTTTTATTAATTGCAATATGTTTATTGACTTCACTTTCATGCCTGTTCTTTTGTTCTTTCTTTTTGTAGTGGCAAAAGATCTGTGCATCATCATACACTGTCCTTTTGATGTTGGCTACAGACCCGGTGTGAGACAGCACCTGCACTGTAGTGTGTGTGTGTGTGTGAGAGTGAGAGAGAGTGTGTGTGTGTGTGTGTGAGAGAGAGAGAGAGAGAGAGAGAGACACTGTGCATCTGAATTGTCAGGTGAGGAGTAAAGTGTCACTTCCACATCCTTCTGTCTTTCTGTCTATTTGTCCATCTCCCCCCCCCCCTCTCCTGCTTAATGGCAAAAATAATTGTACCACTGCAAAATCTGTCACTATCACTTAATATAGATATATATGCGTGTGTGTGTGTGTGTTTCCTTCACTTGCCTTCAAAATATTTTAATGAACTTGTCAGGCTCAATTCCCCCTAAAATACAAAGACACATTTGAGAAAAGCCGAAAAGTATTTATTTATTTATTTATTTATTTATTTATTTATTTATTTATTTATTTATTTATTTATTTTTTTATTTTTTTATTTTTTTATTTTTTTATTTATTTATCCTCCACACACAGTAAACAAAGTAACTGATTCCAACTGTAATTTTGAAGCTTGGTAGGGATGCACCAAAAGGCGAATCATATTTACATAATATTTCCACGTGTGAAAGGACACAGGAAGGTGAAAATGGAATTTGCTTTTGGTTTCTGATTCATTGAGATGAACTGTAACACTGTGAACTGCGGAAGTCAATACAAACACAGACTGAGACATTCACCGAGGAATGTAGAAAACGTGCATTATTACCATATTTTAATGTAGTAATATAGTTTAATATCGTAACATTAATACATTTAATAAGGTATTAAATGTGATCAAAGTGAGAGATTGAAATGGGAAAAAAGAATTCTAAACACTAATTGGTCCATTACTTTTCCCCCCATTCTACATTTTATTTTTTTACTTTCATTTTATTTGGGTGACCTTTAACCCATTTCTGAACCATAGCAGCATACAGTAAGAGAAAACAGGGTAGAAGGCTGTGGATAAAAATTAAAATGATTTTTCATTTAACAAAAGAGAGATGTTTGTTTGTTTGTTTATTTATTTATTTATTGTTTGCTATGATTTATAATATTCTATTAGGAATTTAATGAGACATAGGACACACACACACACACACACACACAAGAGAGAGAAAGCAAGATAGAGGGGTGTGGATACAAATTAAAATTATTTTTTTTGAAAAGAGAGAGAGAGAGAGAGAGAGAGAGAGGAAGAGAGAGAATAACAGACAGAGAGAGAGAGAGAGAGAGAGAGAGAAAGCAAGAGAAAGAGAGAACAAGAAAGAGAGAGAATGAGAGTGAGAGAGGAAGAGAGAGAGAACAAGAGAACAAGATAGAGAGAGAGAGAGTAAGAAATATTATAATAAACATCAGTGTTTATTTATTTATTTGTTTGTTTGTTATTATTTATTTTTTATTTTGTTGGTTATCATGATCACTCCTTACTCTCTGAATAAGAACTGAAGATGGCCAGCCCACCAAGTTTTCTTCAGTACCATACGATTCTAACAATAAATGAACTTATTTGTGTGCACTTTATAAATCTCTAATAAATGTGTTATTATACAGTAATTAAACAGTATATTATTAGAATATATAATTACATTTTATATTCTGTACAGTAATGTATTTAATGTGGGTTAGGAAAATTAGCCTTGCATTTTGAACATCTGGTCCTGCTTAATAAAAATGCAGTGATTTAATAAATAATAATTCATTAATCATCTCTTCACTGTTGTAAACAAACAGAATAAAGTGTAGTGTAGGATTCATTTAGCATTCTAAATGAATCCTACTTGTTCATGCTGAATATATACAAATTATTCTTTAAACATTCCATCGGCTTTACTGTCTTGCAAGTTCGTCCAACAAGCGAAGTGAAATTACCTCGAGGAATTGTTTTAGTCTTTTGTTGAAACGGTAACAGAAAGAAAACAAACATGCACTTAATTCTCCTGGCCTTCATTCTGTTTGATATCAGTTCTACTATGGACTCTCGAGCAATTGCCTTTATTCGCATGAGAGGATTCTAAAAAAAGGCTCTGTGTGTGTGTGTGTGTATGTGTGTGTGTGTGTGTGTGTTGTCCTATGTGTCTCATTAAATTCCTAATAAGAAATTATAAATCATAGCAAACAATCCTTAAAATTTCTCTATGGTACTTCGACCAGAACTACTGTTATTCTTAAACAAAACAAAAAATTTTAATAGGTGCCTAAATATATAAGAAAGAAAGAAAGAAAGAAAGAAAGAAAGAAAGAAAGAAGAAAATCTGCTATAAAACAAAATGTTTCATGGTGTATACGTGATTGAATGTGCTAGAACTAAAATAATCTAAATTCTGGTTTGTTGAAATATTAAATTAAATAGTAAATTAAATTTCTGTGGTATTTGACATTATATTTTCTATTTTTGTAGATTTTTGGATAATAATAATAATAATAATAATAATAATAATAATAATAATAATAATAATTATTATTATTATTATTATTATTATTATTATTATTATTATTACTATTTAGTTTTCTCTCGTCATTCTTTTTTTTGGGTGAAATGTATCATTACCCCCCAATTCTCTCTTTTTTTGTATTCTTCTTTTTTCTCTTAATTTTTTTTTTTTTGTGCATCAAATTTCACGGCTTGTGACATCAAATTTCTAAGCCCTAATGGTTCTATGTTAGCTAAAATAATTGGTATTTTTTTAGCCTTATAGTTGATTTCAAAGGAGTTGGTCGTGAACCAACTTTCCGCCCATATATTGTTTCCTTTGATTATTCCTGAGGTTTACATGAAGGTAATTTGTTTTTGTTGAATGGACATCCAAAGTTGTTCTGTGGCAGTTTGGGAGTGGGAGCTCTCTCTCACACGCAAACACACACACAAACACACACACACACACTTGCCCTGTTCTCAATCTGTACAGCTCATTATGTGTCCAAATGTCCTGAGGCATTTCTGATTTGACTTATCTGGTAAAATGCATATGTGTGTGAGGTGAGTGTCTAAATATATGTACATTACCTGCTGTATTTGTGTGTGTATGTGTGTGTGTGTGTAGCATGGGTGTGGTACATATGGCTGCCTTTGTGAGTGAGATAAATGGGTTAGAGTAGGAAGAAGGGGTAGGAGACGTTAGGAGATTAATCTGAATTAGCATGAGCATCAACATCACACAGACCAATTAATAACAGAAATTAATTGAAAATAGTTAAATGATCATGGAGAACTAGAGAAATCACAAAACCTTTGAAAACTGTTTAGGTTCCCCTTGTGGCATCAAACAATAAAGGACTCCATGAGACCTCTGAAGGTGTGGAATCAAGCACCAAAAATAAGCAGCAGATCTTTTAAGTCCTGTAAGTGATTTGGGTCCTCCACAGATCAGACTTGGTAGTCCATCACATCCTACAGATTCTCAAATGGATCTGCAGAAAGAGGACACTGCTATTAGGGAATACAGTCATGAAGTGGTGTCTTGGTCTGCAAGAATGTTTAGGTAGGTGGTTGGTGTCAAAGTAACATCCACATGAGAGCCTGAACCCAAGGTTTCCCAGCAGACCATTGCCCTGAGCATCACTCTGCCTCTGCTGGCTTGCCTTTTTAGAAGAAGACTTTAGTATTGTCACACGTACATTACAGCACAGTGAAATTATTTCTTCTCATAACCCAGCATTAGAAGTTGTGCTCAGAGCACAGCGTTAGCCATGATACAGTGCCTCTGGAGCAGAAAGGGTTAAGCGCCTCGCTCAGAGGCCCAACAGTGATAGCTTGATGGTGCTGGGGCTTGAACCCCAATCCTCAAACAAGCCAGAGCCTTAAGCACTTGAGCTACCACTGGATCTAATTGTAGTTATCATAGTGCATCCTGGTGCCATCTCTTCCCCAGGTATGCGATGCACATGACTATCCTGGATGACATAAAAGAAAACACGATTCATCAGACCAGGCCACCTTCTTCTATTGCTCTATGGTCTAGTTCTGATGCTCACCTGTCCATTGCAGGTGCTTTCAGTGATGGACATGGGTCAGCATGGGCACTCTGACTGGTCTGCAGCTATGCCATTTTGCAGATGTTCTGACCCAATATGTCACAATATGTCCCTGGTTAAAGTCACTTAGATGTTCACACTTGCCCATTTTTCCTACTTCTTACACGGAAACTTTGAGAACTGACCATTAATATGCTGCCTAATATATCCCACCCCTATTTATTTACTAACTAACTAACTAGCTAGCTAGCTAACTGACTAACAGCCTTTCTTTCTTAAATCCAACATAAATATAATACATAAAATATTGCTTGCCACTGCTGCAAGAACAGGATATTTGTTTCTAAATATTTCATCATATTTCATCATTAAGTATTATGTTATTTTATAAAGCCCGGATTTGTTATTTTCTGAATATCTGGCAGATTATATCCGAATGTATAGGCATAGTTATACACATTTAGCATGAAGTTTCCAGAGAACTTTCTTTCATCATTTATGATGAGTTCTGTTCGTTTGTGGAAAACTTTGTGCCTTCCGTACTTTTACCTACACTTCAGTTACAGTTTTCTAAAGATGTATACGTCCATTTATATATGTATTTGTATATGTATGTATCAGTCAAACAAAATACATTTCAAAATGCGTCTGAATCTGCCTCTGGCGTTGCGCTTGACTTGATTGACAGCTATAGCTTTGAGTAGTAATCTATCTCTAAATATGTGCATTATGCTGTAGGAGGAATCGACTTGCTGTCAGGAGATGCTGCGGTTCAAAGAATGACACATCAATCACATCAGCGTGTGTGTTTTCTTTAGCACTAATAGAGTGTGTGTATAGGTGCAGGGGTTAATAAGCCACCTAAGGTGACGTCGAGTTCAGAGGTCAATAAAGAGCCAGCTGACGACCTCAAGGCCCCATGCCAGAGCCCCAGACATGGCCTGGTAGTCACATAAAGCCTGAGGCCTCTGTTGCCCCTTTCTTCATTCCCTTGTTCCCTACAAGAAGCCCCGTGATGGATACTTTGCCTCAGGGAGCAACTTACCCTGAACTGCCCTCTGAACAACAGAGAGACACAAACTCACCTCCAAAACCTCGGGTTCAACATGGATGGATGAACTGATACAATTGAAGGACGCACAGTATGATGAATGGATAGACAAGGCCCACTAACTGCTCTAATTTGTAACCCCAGGTCTCTAAAAATTACTAGAGCTGACCACATGGCACCAGATGTAGTGTCCTGTGTTCTGTTTACTACTTAGCAATGTTAGTCTTGTGACCCAGGTCACATGGATTAATACAAAAACAACACAATAGTAACCATTTGTTCCATAGGTCAGTTCTTTTAAACTGAATGTCTACCTACTGCTTGTAGTGTATATTTAACTACCATGGACAGAAAGCGTCTTTTTTTACCATTTATGTTGTGCATGTCAACAAAACAAATCATTTCCTGTTAGCGCTTATGATACTAAACATCTATAAACAGTTGTTCTTTCACAAGCCTCATTGTTTAGCCTTCCTGGAGTTAATAGGATTAAACATGTAGCTCATCATGTTTCGGAGAAACCACAAGCCACAATGGACTCCTTCTTGAAAATGTTTCTATGCTACTAACACCGGAGGCTCCTTCCAAAAATGCTAAATAAACCTCTCCTTTTAGGAAATTCATAGCTTCGGTTAATGTTTAGTGAGTTTAGAACATTATTGTCCAAGGGACGTTTGTTTATATTAATTTTTTAAGTATCTGCTAATAAACTGGATTAGAGGCAAAGCTTTATGGTCAGCTCTCAGCTTCCATTACAGCATGATCTACAGCTTCTTTCATAATTCTCATGGAAGAGTGGAGCATGTAAAAGATTAATAGTGTGGTACAGTAGGCTTGTAAACATGGTGTACATGTAAGGAGGCAGCAGGTTGGCTTCTTGCAGCAAGAGGTCTGAGTAGCTCTGCTTGGTCCTAATGATAAACATTACGTAACCTGGAGTGAGGAGAAACCACCTTTCTTATGCCCCGTGTCTCCCTCGATGTTCCTACACCAGGAGAGATGTGTGTTGAGTGGAGGGCCACAGCCACTAATGCCTCTAACCGAACCCATAATTTTAACATCATGTTGCAGTGCAGACTACATTATTACAGAGGTGGAGAGAGGGAGGGAGCAGGGAACTATTATCATTATTTAACCCCAGTGTATTGCTTCATGCATAACCATATCATTACCATTAAATTTTAATCATCCATGCAGCTGTGTGTGTGTGTGTGTGTGTGTGTTTTTCTGAGTCAGCTGAACAGCCTCTAATCATCTGTCTCTCTTAATCATGGAGCTGTTTGGAGGAGACAACACTTAAAGACTGCGTGGCACACTCAATTACTTCCCGCTTTACTGCTGTGTGTGTGTGTGTGTGTCTGTGTGTGTGTCTGTGTGTGTGTGCAGAGACAGTGAGAGGAGACAGGGATGACATGGCCTGAGGATTTACTGTATGTGGTTTGTCTTGTGTGTGTCAGTAGGAAGTGATTCCGCATGGGGATATTTTAAGGTTGCTGTTTAAAAAAAAAATATATTGTAGAATATATTAGAATTATATATATATATATATATATATATATATATATATATATATATATATACATACATGAAATATTATTTATTTATTTATTTTGGACCAAATTCACTTGAGTGAACTAGGAATGACTAATGCTAATTTTGTAGCTGGCTAATGCTGAGCATAGCAAGACATTTTTATTTATTTATTTATTTATTTTTGGTCTGTTATTTTGATGGGGGATTTGTACTTATTTTTATTTTTACACTGTAAGAGTAAAAATTGGAGTCTGGTTCACTAGCAGATCGAAGGTCAGCTCTTTTAATAAATGTGGATGCTGGTAGTTTCTGGTAGCCTAAAATGGTGAAATAAATCATTCCAGTGTATTTAGTTCCCCTTTGTATCTAGTAGAACCCAGATTCTTCCCACTGTACATTTAAGACGCAATAAAAGAATTCTCAGCCCAGTGTTTCATTGTTTTTATAAAATATGACTTCAGATGCTTAGAAATTCTTTGTAGGTTTGAATTACAAACCAAGTTGTGACTGTTGCTAAGATGTCAGATGATAGCTCTGTGGACTGTCTCTCTCCATCTCCCGCCTCCATTTTTTCCCAGATCATAAACCTCACCGGCACATTGAGTAAAAATAGGTGAAAACAAATCTAACAGCTGCCAGAGCGCATGCAGCGCGAGGAGCATCAGGTGTGCGTTTTAGAAATGACAAGCCCGTTTCATTTGGGGCTAAAAAACAGCGGCAGCCAAAAAGCAACAGCCAACAGCCTGCACTGGGAAATTTGCCACTACACAGCAATACAGAGGAACAAATTAAAGACTAGAGGATGACAATGTGACTACAGATGTTTGCTTTCACCGTCTCCCCCCTTTTGCATGACTCCAGTGAAGAAACCCGAGGCAGCACAGAGGCACGGTGCTGTATTAAAAGTCCAGGTTTCTAAGAACAGTGGGTAGCTTATTAGAGCCGCTTTGATCCCGGAGCCTTTGATATCACCGGCCTCATCAAGAATTCACTTTCAGCAGTAAATATAGGTAGTTGAGAGAAGTGCTATGACATCCACCCCTCACTCTTCTCACAGTCACTTTAAATTATCAAAAACACTGCAAAATACGAGAGCGTGCACAAAAACAGAGGCTGGAAAACAGATGGAGCCATGATCCTCACGGTCGCTCGGTTTCAAAAGAGATGCAGTCTTGTCTATATGACTCTTTTAAATGCCATTTTGTTTTGTTCAAACACTCATGGGTGTGTGGCACTTAAGAGAACTTCACTGAAATAGGTTCGAGTATTGTTGTGACCCTGTTAAAGTTTTGAGAATACATTCGGATGCATTAGGAGTACCTGGCAGAATGCAGGGCATAGGGTCGAGTCTGTTTGCCCACTGGGTGCTGGGTTACTGCGGTGACTGCAAGGTCACCATGACAACTGATCGGCCTCATCATTGGACTGTTTATGCAGAGGGGTCATGACATGGGAGATCACTCTGTCATGTGACTTGCAACTCGCAAGCCCACACGACCGGACGGAAATGTATCTAATCTATCTATATTCCTTGTTGTCGAGCCACGTTTCACCCAGATACATGTTATTTGTACAGGGTGTCAAGATATTAGCGATATAACCAAAGATGAATTCATTGTTCAGTATAATGTGTTCTAAACATATACAAACATAGATTTCAATACGAGGTGCACTATTAGTTCACAGAGCACATGGTTGAGACTAGAGGCATGCATCGTGATGCAGGATCTCATGGGAACGCAACAAAAAATTTCAACCTAGTGTTACTATTTTTGACCTGTCCAGGGTGTACCCCTGCCTTTCGCCCTATGTGTGCTGGGATAGGCTCCAGCAGACCCCCGTGACCCTAATTAGGAATAAGCGGGTATAGACAATGGATGGATGTTATTATTTTTATTTATTTATTTTTGGTGGTGCAATAGTTTCAAGCAGACGGATACGAAGCTTGTAGGATTAAAGAAACATCAAGTTCATTAACATGAATATGCGATGAATTTACAGTGTTTCTTCGTTCATCCTTAGTAACAGCCTGGTCAGAATTGTGGTGTTTGTATACATTTGAGGAACTACAGTAGGAATGTGTTAGAAAATTTTCAGGCCCGAACAAAAATAATAGCAGCATGAGAAGGTTTAAAAACAGTCCTGAGCTCATTTCTAGTTGATCTAATGTAGCTGAAGGCCAAGGAAGATTCTCTTTAGATTTATATCCATATCCAGATGCACATGACAATCTGAAACGTTAATAGATACAGATATAGAGAGTGAGACTGATTACACTCCAGTAAGATATATAACGCAGCAACTCTGAATCCAAAGTAAAGAGATCTCTTCAGCTCAAGTGAAAGTTTACTTAATTGGCACTGTAATCCTCACTGCTTCAGAAACACAGAGCTACCCGGAAAAAAAAAAAAAAAAACCTGTCCTCATTAAAAAGTACAACCCTGCCTCTGAACGTGCTCACACAGAATTGATTAGAAAGCTAACGGTGTGATGTTCATTTCTTTCATTGTTCTGCCGCCGAGCTCGATAAGACAGGCCGTTTCACTGCGCATCCCAATTACAACATTGCAGATCAAGCAAGGTGCAAGATTAACTAGAGAAGCCTCGCTAACACAAAGAGAATTTCTAACTTAACAGGGTGTCATTCCTTCCTGATAGCGCCCATCAACGGTTCGGCTGCCTTCACTCCATGAATAATTATGTGCCTTGGATTTGAATATAAATATATAAACGTACACACACTTCTTAGAGCTCAAGAGCTGGATTTAATTTTAAAGATTTTTACTTTTTTTACCCCAAAAACCCATGCATGTTATTTTTTTTTCTTTTTATTCCACGCTGTTTTTTATTATGCAGTATATTTTGAGTGTTTTATTATCAGTCTCCGAAATAGAAGATTTCTGAAGTTTTATAGACAGCGTATTGAGGTTTTAAAGTTTAAACCCAGGATAGAAATAGAGTGAGCACTCATTTTGATCAAAGATGGTAGGACCTCGGAGATTGAGAGAGATTGAGAACTGAGCGTTGGAGGAGGAAAAAAAAAGAATAAGAATCCTCTGGACAGGAGTAGATCATTGTTTTAGCACTGGAAGTGTCATCCCATTAATCAGCCTTGCCACTGAGTTTGTGTTATTGGATAAATGGAAGGTACATGTTTGTTTTTGTGTTGTACACGGTGTAGTCATGAAACACGTGTAGAAGGTGTGTGTTAGTCTCAAATGATATGGAACTTCAATCACAGAAGAAGAAAAAAAAATCAAAAGGCATTAGACCTTCTTATTAATAAAACAACACAGAACACACACAAGAGACTGTGTTGAAAAGGTAGTGTAGGTCATTACTTACAGGGTTTTTTTCCTATGTATGTACACACACACACAAACACACACACACACACATATATATATATATATATATATATATATATATATATATATATATATATATATATATATATATATATATATATATTGTGGGGGGTGGGAGGTGTAGTTGGTGTAGGGGATGGTATTTAATGTGTATGTTGATTAAACTCACTCTATTCACGAGTTATCGCCTTCATTCAGGTTTAATTTGGCTTAATGAATCCCAGAAGCATTTAAATTGTTGACAAAAATCAAACCCACACAATCACACACAGAGAGATGAATTGATAAAGGTCTTATTAAACTTCTTTTCTTTTTCTTTTTTTTCTTTTTTTCATTTCTATATTCAGAAGTAGCTCATGAACAATTTAGATGTTCCTTCACTAATGGAGATTCGGAAGGCTCAGTGGGACATCTTTTATACATCAATAAGGCCAATTATCTGTTTAACTCTGAGAGGCTGTGTCACCACATCTGCTCTGCCCTCTTTTCATCCATGCATTTCTCCTCCTCAGCACTAGAGGGCAGTGATGGCATACTGAGCCCCCCCTGGGGGGTGCCCATTGATTATCTCACCTAGACCCCCTCTTATATATATATATAAGAGGGGGTCTAGAGGGGGTATATACACACACACACACACACACACAGTTTGAACCTGATTTGTCCACACATTTCTTTTGGTTTCTATGGCATGGCAATGCTGCACAGCTTCTAGACTCAGGGCTTTAGCGTTAATGCTAAACACTAATTCAGTGAGAGAGACAGCTCAATCCAGGGCCACTTCACCTAAACAGGCATTCAAGGAAAGGAGAGCAAAAGGTGGGGTTAAGATGACAGGGAAGTCTTTTAAAGTAGTATTTTGGATTGTTTCCAGAACTGGTCTGAAAATGAACATGTGTTTCTCATGATCTGATAAGGACAGGAAGTAAAAAATGGCTGTGTTGCCTACATTGATCTTCGAAGCATTAACATTTACAAATTTGTATGAAAATGTTATTACTGATCCTGTAAATGGATTTTTTTTGTTTATTGAAAACATTGTCCTCAAAGTAGATTTTGTGTGTAGTAGTGTTTTTTGCGGAAAATGTGAAAACGTTTTTGAAACCATTGCAATCATTGTCAACCTGCACATGTTCATAGCAATTGTGCATGGGTTATGCATGTGCAATTTTAATTTAGCTGTATTTCATTATTCCACCCTTGTGAGGAAACACCAGAACATGGTGTATGCAGAACTTGTCCTGGATCCACGACTCTGGCAGTACAAATCGTACCGCAAACGAAGAATCCAGGATAAGAACCCAGATGAACTAGCAGCTGGTGGAACGATTTCCAATCAGAGATTGTTGTGGCTGAAGAGTGCATTTCCAAACTTTACCTACTCTACTGTGTACTTTTAACATTAGCACCTGACCTATTGCCACCTACTGAGCGGGTGTGCTGATGTTTTCCGAAATATATTTTGCGTTTTTGCACGGATAGAGAACCTTTTTAAAATGTTACACTTAAAAAAAAGTATATACATATCCTCATTCGCATGGAAGAGGCCTAAATGTGGCCAAGGACCAACATGGCGAATGACCAGTCAGGCATTCCCAGATCCTGTCTGCAAACACACAAAGGTGTCTCATTTACTTTAAATATGAGATGCTATAAACTCTTTTTTTTCCTTTCTGGTGTCTATATCTTAGTTTGAAAAGCTCATGGCTTTGTTCAAAAGTTCCCACTGGAAACCAGTGCAATGGAAATACTTGCAAGAGTGAAATGCCAGAAAGGTTGCAACTTTCAAAATACTCAAACTTGTGGATTGCTAAGTGAACAATAGATATCAGATGCTCAGTGGCTTCCACATCACCTTTGCGTGTTTGAATTCATATGGATTTCTCATTAGATGTCATAGGTTGCATTGACTGTGATTTCAATCAAGTATTTTGGATATTTTGAGCAGACAATAGTCAAGGTTTATTCATGGCCCAAGAGTTATGTGATCTAACTTCTGCCTTTGAGGCAACATTTCTATGACCAGAAGAACATGATCTATGTTTATGCATTCTTCTTGGTCTAGTTCAATTACTTAACTGGTCCCAGACTTGATCCATCTTTTTTTTTTTGCATGTATACAGTATATGAACATTTGAAGTAGTTCTGTAAAAGGTGAAATGCTGCCAGGAAACTACAAACACTGCAATGCTGGCTGACCTCAAAAACATGCACTTTCTAGAATTTCATTATACCTCTTTTAGTTTGCCTACATAACCTGCCCAACATACCCCAAGCCTGAAGTCTTCCTTTCTCATCATAGCATGGCCTTCAAGCCAGACTTCCCTATCCAGCATGGAGTCCTCTGTGTTCATTGTTCTTGTCCAGCCAGGTTCTAGCGGCAGCCCCAGCTGTTGAGAGCCCTTTGCTTGTACTGGCACAAAGAGTAATCCCTGCATTCCCACAGTCCAGGGCTCCTCTTGGTAACATGGCAGGATGACACAGTGAAAGGTTTCATATTCATAAGCCACAGAAGTGTGACCATGTCTCAACCATCAACAGGCTCCATTACCCCTGGACCCAGAGAAGCAGACACCCACCGGTCCATATCCAGATGGGTCTAAGCCAAGCTGGCATTTTCACCAGTGCCCTGAAATCATAGAGGGGTTTTATTGCCAGTGATGGGCTGCCAAGCTGCTGTAAAAAAAGGAACAAAAAAAGGGGAGTTGTTTGTTGTTGGAGTGGACACTTTTGCAGGACTTGGAGTAGCTTTTTCTTTTAGAGAAAAAAACCCCTAAACTCAAAGTATGCTTATAACACATTTAAATAGAAAAGATCCCAAATACCATAATGATCATACTTTGGCAGAGTTTCTGATACAGTTTTTAGTCAGATTGGACTGGATCCAATTAAAAACAAATATCTGTTTATTTACTGGCCCAAACTAAACAAGCCAGCTGCATGGCGTGTCTCCTCCCCGATCTTTCCATTTGATGGCAGTAAGCGATTGTTTCATGCAGGATCTGTGTTAACTCATGCTGCCAAACCACTTGCCACAACAACCTGACAATGCTGTTTTCCGCACTTTGCTCCATGTTCAGGTCAGATCAAATGTAGCAAAAGATCCACAGCACGGTCCTTTAAAAACCGGCCATTGTGTATATGCGTGTAGCTTGGCGACCCAAGCAGGAGCCCTGTGGGAAAAGTACGCTTTCCATTGCCAGCTTAAACTTAGATAGAGCCATTTGGGGTTTTGGATCGTCTTGTTCCAGTCCTACTGCGGCGGAGGTTGTTGCTAAAAACGACCAGCCAAACAGGGCAATTAATGTGAGCTCTTTGGGTAATGTGTAGCCACAAGTAGCAGAAAGGCAGCAAGAGCCTCTGGACTTATCCTGTCACTCAGGCTTTTGTGGATACTTGGCCAGCTGGTTAGCAGTCTTGGCTAGCCACAAGCTGGCTATAGCTGGTCGTCTGGAACAGTGGGGAGCTTTGACAACACAAGACCTGTGAAAAAGAATCAGCAATCATTGAGCATGAGACAAGTCACTCTTGAAATCCTGATGATGTCATTTTATAGCCTGTTTAGCTTTTGATCCTTCGCTCTTTTTAAAAGCCATGATGATCTCAGAGGCATTGTCGGCACTTAACCTTTGAGTTAGTCTTAATATGTTTTATGATTTGACTGGGGCTTTAAAGTATTTTCGCTTTTGGCCCCTGAAATGTGAAACGAAGGGGTGAAGACTGAGATATGAGGGATTACTTAGTGATGGGACATGTGTTCCTAAAAATCTGAAACCTGTAAAAATAGTCCAATCAGACAGACACATTGTCTGAACGAGTGCCCCGACAATGGGGTGTTAGGGGGATGGTATACAGAGTGCAAGATATCATGGAAACATCTGCGAGAATATTCCAGTTTTGCCATTGACATGTGGATCGTATTAATGCTAATCTATTTAACACTTGTCTAACATAGATGGACGCTCACACGAATGTCATTGAATCTATCTGTGCATTTGTGCATGGGATTTTCATAGATCAAGGATTTTTTGATCTCTTATGACCTCAAGTATTGGAGTTCATCAAAGTCTAGGAATGTGTGCTTTAACTTAAGGATTTGTTCAGGATACAGGGAGTGTCGTATAGACTCCTTCACATACTCTACATGTACTTGTGGTGTAATGTTTTTGTCCTCTGTGCCTGTCTGTCTGGCCCACTCTTCTTCTAAACCAGGTCTTTAAGATACAGCTGGACTGCAGCAATGATCACGCAGAGATTTGTGCCTGAGAGCAAGAGATTGAGTTACACCCAAGCTAATCCTCTTAAAGCCCTTTGTGTTCTGCCATTAAGAAACTGGATATTATTCCATCAATAAGTGATTTTAATTGGTGGTCTCGTATGACACACAGTCAGCCACGTGCCTTTGGTTAATGCTTTTCTCTCCAACACCCAGTCCACACTGTCTTAGCATGTGGAACAGGACAGTAAGGACTTTGAAGGATGTGGGCCGTACGTGGCTGATCACAGGTTTAGGTTGCTAATTGAAGCTTATTCTGACTCACCGTCTGGGGATTTTGTTTTCCTCTTCATTGTATGGCTGAGGCAGTGGGGATTTCGAATAGAGATTCCTCAGAAGTCCTCCAGGAATATAATAGAGTCCCAGCCTATGTGAATGGATGACATTCTATAGTCAGTACTGTAATAGTCTCATCCCTGATTGATTTAGATGTTTGGAGGGACGGGACTTGCTTGTGGACATTGACTGGCTCTGACCAGCACTTGGGGTTTTCTTTAACAGGGTTGCCGGTCAGCTGTGGACTGAAATTTACATGGTCAACTAGTTACTGTAATAATGACAATAACTGTCATTTTTAGAGGAATTGCTTGTTTTATTTATTTATTTATTTATTTATTCATTTATTTATCAATTTTATGTATTCTTTCTTTCTTTCTTTCTTTCTTTCTTTCTTTCTATATAAGAGCAACAATAAAAATAGCTTTTTTTCTTTTTACCGACTCAAGCAAAGTTATGAATCATATTACTTGCCGTTATTTGTTTATCCCTTCACCACTCATTCATTCCTTCATTCATTTATTCATTCATGCTAGTATTATTAATAAAATAAAATAAAATAAAATAAAATAAAATAAAATAAAATAAAATAAAATAAAATAAAATAAAATAAAATAAAATGATGACTTAAAAAAAGGAATGAATTGAAATGGAAAAAAGCCTCAACCATAACCAAGCCTCACTGCAAAACTGGGGCACCACCGAGTTTGGTGAGTGCTGGTAAAACAGATATTAAAAATGTAAATTTTGTTGTTTCTTTAATCTCTTTCCCCACAATAACTATCCTCTGAGTATTCTCCTGACACGCTTGCACCTGATGATCGCAGGAAGAGTTTAAATGCTGGAAGCCACATGGGGGCTCATTAACAAAGCGATAGACTGAAAAAGAAGTTTCAACACCGTGGGGTTTGGGAGGAGAAGCCGGGGGGAATTTAGAAGCAGCACTCGGTGATGTGCTGAATCGAGGATGGAGCTCAAGAAGGGACCGCCCATTCTCTTATCCACAGGGACTCCCTCTTAATTTGGGCTCTCCTCCCTCCAAGTCCCCTGCAAGTCAACCTTTGGCCCTGGAGGCCCCTTAGTAACCTTATCTCATACTGTTTTACAGGCTCATCATTACAGTGATCATTCAATGAGTCAACTAGTAACAAAAATAACAGATTTATATAGAAAGCAAGTAGATAGACATCACACTGTATAAGCTTGTTCAGTACAATAAATCTAGAAAAAGATAAGTTAAAGTCAAAAATTCCAAACAGACTGACAGATTTCAAGGTGTTAACATGTTCTTATTTATTTTGTTAGTTAGTGCCAGACTTGTTTGGCTAAACTGAGGTCAGTAGATTCTATTCAGTTTTAGGAAACTGGCAACAAATGATAGAAATATGGATTGGAGATAAATGGCATGCGGTAAAATGAAGAGGAATTGAAGGGATGGAAGTAGTTTGGGATAAAAGTCTAGGGAACAACTGTTTGAACAGCAGAGTCAGAACAGTATGCATTATGAAGTCTCCCGACTTCCTCTATGATTTCTAGAGATGCCAGTTCTCCCATTTCAAAGAGAATGCTCAAATGGTAATATAAAGTTAAATCAACACACAGCTGTGGGATAACTTTTATATGCAGCGTGTCACTTTCATCAGCATTTGCCGCATTTTGATCTTGGTTAATATCATGAATGTTAAAAGCAAGGGAATATGTGTCATTGTGCTGGTTATGATAGCTGACAATCATTAGCTGTTCCAAAGGGGGGAAAAAAGAATGACGTTAACTTACATTTTTTTTTCTTCCCTTTCTACTCAAATTACAGACAGAATCATTTTAAAAGTTCAGTAGAAATTCAGCTCCCCGAGTGACTGAAACATGCCAGGATTATAATCGTACATTATTACTGCTTCAAAACCTGACACCTCTTGGAATGCTTGTGCAGTTAGAAAGGTTAGCATATGCATATTTCCTGCCTTCCAGTTTAAGTTGACTTCTTTGAATTTCATCAAATTGGTGGTCTAATTTCAATTTCTTGAACAGTTTTCTCAATTACCCACAATGCAGTATAATTGAGGAGCTGCTAGAGTTAGCCCTTGCTTCATCTCAGTCTAAAGAGACAAAGCAGCATTGCTTTTGTTTCCTAGTCTGTCCAGCTTTCTCACTTCCTGATCTGTACACTTTGTGCTTGTCATCCTGTACATCTGTAACTAGACAAGCTAAGTCTCTGCTATAACTTGGCATAACTGTGTCACAGACTATATACATATAATACTTCAATTGAACTGTACTTAATGTGTTTCAGAATAGAGTTTTCTTTTAAATTTCTATTTAAATCCATTGCCCTGTTTTCTTTCCTGAACCATAACTGTCAGTTGTCATTGTGTCACTCCTCTTGGAGTACATCGGTGGCTCGCCAGTCTTGTTCAGAGAATCCAGTGTCTTATTGGCACTGGGACAGTAGCAGCAGTTCCTCTTATTAGAGAGAATATCCCTCAACAGGCTTCTGCTCGGCCGGCTGATAGGAGCGCTGAAGCTTCAACACTTTGCCTTGTCTTCCTCCACCGTGTGAAGATCTGAGCGGTTAGCTATGGGGTAGGAAGACAGACGGAATAAATAACAGGGCTACTCTTGAAAGCTCTCAATTGATGTCGGTGGTGTGTGGTTCAGTGGCTTCTCTGCCGTGTTACATGGGGGGATGTTCTTTGATGGTGCGAGGCTACACTTCGGAGTGCCACCATTGTTCCTGGCCCTCTCGGGGAAACCCACCACCGTCCTTCTTGCTGTTGCTGCCCTTGGTAGTTGGGGAACCTGGTGAGATGGAGGGGAATCTAGGCCCAGTGCCCAGCGATCTGTCAAACAGGGTGTTTTAATAAAGTGGAGGGTGCAAGAACGAAGGCAGGGAATGGATATGAGAGAGAATAGGAACAAGCCGGAAAAAACCTTGGGCTGGTGACAGAGAGCGAGGAATGGTGATGTAGATGAGAGGTGACAGTTCTCTCCGGGTTTGTGTGATTAATTGGGAGCAGGTCAGCTCTCCTGTGTCTGGACAGTAATCATATTCAGTCTCATATGACTATTTACATCACTCCCTCGGCTGCGTACACTACGGCAAATAAAGCAAAACGTGCACAGATGTCACTTTCAGATTTCATCTTATTTATATTACTGTCAGGAATAATGAAGCTACAACCAGGAAATAGCGGTCTGAATATATTTACCATTTTTAATTCCTAATCTGTTTTGTTATGCCATTTTTATTTTGGGGTGTGTTTGGATATCTTAAATAATGCATCTTTTTTTCTTCTTCTTCTTCTTCTGCTTCTTCTTCTTCTTTTTTTTTTCCTACCTACTGCATTCTTTATGAAAGGTACCTGTAGTATGAGGTATCTCTTGCAAGTGTTAGTGCTTAGAAGGTGGTTGTCACAGCTACGCTAACTTTACATTTCACAAACTCTGTCTCAAAGCAGAAGCCCTTTCACAAGACGGGATGGGTACCTAGACAGTGGAGGTGCAGGTACAGAGAAAACACACGGAAGTGTGAATAATTTATAAAAAGGGAAGAATCTAAAGTAAAGCAAGCAAAGCAGGAGAGTAAGTAGAAGATGTAGGCACCGGTGACATATCAAGCGACAATAAAGATATTGAGAGTGTAGAAGCAGGAAAGTCTACTGTGAGAAGTGGCACTCTGGCTTTCTGCTGCTGTCGAGAACCAAGGCCACGTTTGAAAACCAGCCATTCTGTGACTTGTTTACGAGACGCTCTTCAGCCCGAACAGTGAGAAACTTTGCTCCGCATCAATGCAAGATGCCATCTTTTAATACTTGTTGGGCTTGTGCAGGGGTGCACTGGAGTGCTCTCTTCTTTTATTTCTAGTTGGTGCAGGAATATGTTTTCCACAAGGTTGCTACTGTGAGTCTTTACATTGGTTACATATAAGTAAAGAAACGCATAAAGGCCCATTAGTTCCTTGTGGTGGTTAGATGTTGTGGATAAATTCTGGAAAAGAGCCCACGATTATGTTATTTGTTTAATGCCAATAAAATACTTTGGCATTATTTTATACAGTGTCTTGCTTCAGAAGATAATTTTGGGCAAAGAACCACTTTAACAAAATGTAGTAAAAACAGTCAGTATGCGTAATGATGGCAAAAAAAAAAAACCCTTATAATTCTTTTCTCCCTTTTCAGTTTTTTGGTGGTTCACTTTTTGGAATCGTTTCATCAAAGCCTGTCGTTTTCAAAATATATATCGAAAAAAATGGTTTCACCCGCCATGTACAGTAGTGTTTTCCTACAACGCCACACATTTGTGTGAACGCTCTCCACTCATGTATATTTAAGCACTCATAATGCTGTATTTTGGAAACAGTGTCTCTGGAAAGAATTAGCATAAGCCAGCTTGTATGAAAAGTTAACATATGCTTCAGGATGGTTGAAGGTTGGGATTAGCTTTTCATAGTTTGTATGCCATCCAGTTAAATCCATTTCATTTTTTATGAATTTTGCATGAAATTGGTTAGTTTTGGTGCTTTTTCTTCTGCATCATTATTATTTTTTTTTAAAAACTCTCCATGTATTGTCTAAAGTAGTTAGCTTTCAAAACATTGCTAATATAGAGTTTACCAAGGCCCCTGTTTAGAATTTTGGGTGAAGGTGCAAGGAAACGAGGCTCAGCCAGCAGAGGCAGACGTTCGTTTGGCACTCGGACCCCTGAGAGAGGTGTGGGCAGACGGACGCCCAGACGCCCTGTGAGTCCCTGACCTGCCACTTTGGATGCTCCATTATGAGTTCCACTGATGATGGCTGTGACAAAAAAAAAAGCAAAGAAAGAAACTGTCCATGCAAAAATCTGTCACTTCCTTGCCACTTTCATCCCCCGCACACTTCAAAACGTGACATGTGTCACGCATAAGAGGCTTAGAGCCGCCGTGATTCCCTTCCAACTGACGCTTTGATGGTGATTTCGCTCGAGGCGTTTGTCACACATAACTTACTCTGATAACAATGAGAACTGGTGCACGGTTGAAGGGGGAGAAAGAACGTGTGTAAGTATGCAGATATTGTAAAATCCTTACAATCACCATAGGAGCAGGAATCAAAGTGGAAGGCGAAATGGGGGGAAGCACGTATCACAGGCTTGTCATCTTCCCTCTTGTTCACCTAGTGACTCTAGTGACTGCCTCTGGTCTTACAAATTTTTGGCTGCTGCTAGGTTCTGAAAGGGAGAACGGGGGAAATCACAGATCTGAATTCTTCAACATGATTTCACTTGTAGGAATTCTACAAAGGGCAGTCAGTTTCGTGGGATTTTATACAAATCAAGTTGTAAGAAAAGGTACGATCGCTGACACACGTCCTCACCCTAAACTTTGGCAAGGGTCCTCCTTACACTCCAAGGGATTGCTTGATGTCACTGTGACTGACAACTGGAAGATAGTGTGTCATCCTTTCCACCAAGCTCATTAGACTCCTGGCCATGAATGACGATTGTATCAAACTCATGATTTTCGGACAATAGAGCAAACGTAGCATGAGCACTAGTTAGGAAAGATGTAATAGTTGGCTACATGTGTCTCAAGGCTGGTTTCACCCTTTCTGATTGGCGGATGTTTTATAGAAAGCAAGAGGTAGCTGTTGAGAAGAAATTTTCAGACTGCAAAGAAAATGTGGAAAAAAATAAATAAAAATTTGATTACCTTTTTAAAAAATTTTTTTTTTTTGTTTGTTTGTTTTTACTTTGCTCAATATACTGTTTATTATCTTCACTTTTTTTTATCTTCAGTAACTGTTCTATTCTGGTCAGGGTAATGGTGGATCTAGATTCTATCCTGGGAACACTGGGAGTAACTGAGGATACACCCTGAGGGAAAAGAAAAAAAATAACCTAAAAGCGCTTAAGTTTGAAATTACCTTTCTCCTTGTGGAAAAACAACACAAATACGGCACTAAGTACCAAATTATCACCAGAATCACTAAGCACATCGCAGAAAATTTATTAGAAACATATTATGTTTCAGAGTTTAGTTTTCCTTTAATATAATAGTTTATTTATTTATTTATTTATTTATTTAAATGTGAATTTTTGACAATTTACACAGGACTTAATTATGCTGTGTTAAATATTGATTGTAGTTTTAATCTTCATGCCTGATGCTATTTCCTTTCAATAGCCGTCTGCTTTAATATTCTCTCTCTCTCTCTTTCTCTCTCTCTCTCTCTCTGTAACCTATTAGCACATTTTGTCCATATGCCATGCAGACTGAATTTCTCACCGTGTCTCTGGCTTATCGTACATGATCGTCATGAATAAACTTTTTAAAGACTCGGTCATTTCCTGACCTCACATTCATGTGTATCCAATTACAACTGCTAAACTGTGAGTTATCAACCTAGCAAATGCTCCTTTCTCATTTTCACCCATGTTTCTCTTATTGGTAATGGCTGTAACTCGATCCCACTCTCACATTATAACCAGAGGCAGATTATGTTTATTTATGAGCCAATTCACACATGGATGCACATATATATAAAAATGGTGAGACAAAAAAAATACTTCTTTATCAGTTATTATTGCTTTATTATTTGGTTTTA
Source organism: Hemibagrus wyckioides (assembly GCF_019097595.1). Lineage (NCBI taxonomy): Eukaryota > Metazoa > Chordata > Actinopteri > Siluriformes > Bagridae > Hemibagrus > Hemibagrus wyckioides. The sequence continues at coordinate 5,508,801 of NC_080736.1, read as the reverse complement.
TGTATTATCTACATTATAATGTGGAAATTAGAATGCTTTACATAGGTCCTAAAATGATTATGAATTAAGCCTTGAGGAAATACAGAGAGCAGGCTGTATGCACTTTAGATTTTCTTGGTTATCATTTCACGAAAAATGTAGAAACAGATTTACTTATTCACTCACTTTTCCCTGAATGAGATTCCAAAATGATGGTATTGTCTGAAATATTAAATAAAATAATATTTTTTCTTGTTATTAAATTACTAAATAAATGTGCGAAGTGCCACAATGTTAAGTGACCTTATTTTATTTCAAAAATAAATAATCAAGTAATAAAATATGTAGAATATTCAGGGCAAAGAGTGTGTTTTTTTGACACAGTCCTTCTCAAAATCTTTATCTGAGGACGTGTAGCTGATGCGAAAACACAACTCCCACTCACCATGTTGTAACTGTGTGTACGTGTGTTTGCTTTGGAAGGGTTATGTCTTGAACGTCATCAAAAAAAGACACCGTATCTGTTTTCCTGTCCAACCATCGTTCCAGTCGCTGTTCACGACTTCATGCAGAACAAAAACATACCGCACTGAGATGTGCTACAAAGAAAACGATCCAAGATACATTCATTAAACTGCAACGAGAGCCAAGATACTTACAAAAAAAAAAAAAAACTATACAGACTAAAATAAATAAAGTAAAATAGAAATATTCGCACGGTTGGAGTAACAGCCCTCCTGCAGTCATACACATTCCGCATTCTTCTCCAAATAGATAAACAAGATCACTGAAACGCCACGCTACAGCTGGGGCCTCCATCAAAAACCACATGTGATGAAAGAGTGGTCAGTAGCAGCTTTAATTTGTGAAGAGATCTGGGTGACAGATCTATGTATCATTCACAACATCTGCAAATGTACACTAGGAGATGGGTAATATTTGACAGACTTCGGGGCGAGAGATGGAGAGATGAATAGAGAGGAATAAAGCGGTCGTGTCTGGAATCATGTGTGCCGCAGAATTCCTCTGTTTCCTGTGGACTCATTAGAACAGCGTGCTGTATCTTTAAGGGCCAAAAACTGTCAGTTCAGTCGAGATGAAGTCTATGTGACGTGGCTGCGAGGGAGTTTTTACAGATGTTTCTGTAGCACAGATATTCTCGCCACATGTGTCATGAACATCCAAGACTTTAAGTTTCACCACACTGAGATTACTACAGTGACCTCAAATCAACTGTAGTGGTGTTTCTGGTAATAGTTAGGACGATTCTTTTGTCAAGAAACCAATCCTGGTCCAGATTCTGGCTTGGACAGCCAATCTGACACATTTCCAGGTGTGTGAGATGTGCAATGTGGAGAAGATTTGAGTCGTTATGGAATGTATTCATTCAGGACTGTGTATATACTTTATTGTATATTTTATATGTTGAGTTTATATAGAGAGTACATCAATGCCGAAATAATATTTTAGTATACTGATTATATTTTAAGTGTAGTTTTAGTGTGCAGGGGATGCTGTTTTATTCAGGCTATAAGTCTGAATGCTATCAGGATTGAATATGACCTTTAGTTCACAGGCAAAATTGTAATATCAGTGCTACATGAACGGTATCCCAGTGGTGGAGTCACCATTTTGAATAGTACGTAATATACATATTACATCATTATTAACTGTTAATTAGTTCATTTAAGCTAATTAAAAACGAATGTTCTCGAAATAAACGCCTTTCTCCTTTTGTAAGCTGGAAGGCAGTGCACATCATGTTGCTATTACAGCCGAACAAGCCGATATCGACTGCTTCTCACCTTTTTGGCTTTTGCTGCTGTTGACAGAATTCCTTTTGAACCAGGCCTATTGTGTCCACTGACTGGGCTTTTGTTGGAGATGAAACAGATTATGTATGGTGAGCATCGTGCTTGTGTACACACAGGGAATAACACTCCTTCATACAAGACTCCAGATAAAACTGACATGTGGATTATTCTCTTTGCATGTCTCGTGATTTTGTCCGAGATGCTCAGCCGTGATTTTACAGAAGTGTGTCAGGATTAAAGTTTCATTCTCCAAAACATGCCATGCCTCCGTAGGTTTCAGTCAAACACTTCAAAGTATGTCACTATTTTTTTTTTTTTTTTTTTTTTTTTTTTACATGGCATGTTTGATCCAAAGCCTTTTTTTAATAAAGTTTGTTTGATTGTTATATTAATGATGAATTAACAATAGGGTGAATTTTAAAGGAGAATGAAACATGAATAAATAAACAGGAGCTAAATTGAAGAGACGAAGGTCGCCATCTCATAGTCAGTTACTTTATTTTTCATTGAAATAATCCATATAGGAGACCAGTTTGAGCTCGTCTGTTGGATAAAAACCATACGGGAATAGACTTCGCTCCCCACAGGCATCAGTGGGCCTTGACCGCCCATGACCCTGTCGCCGGTTCACCACTGTTCCTTCCTTGGACCACTTTTGATAGATACTGACCACTGCAGACCGGGAACACCCCACAAGAGCTGCAGTTTTGGAGATGCTCTGATCCAGTGGTCTAGCCATCACAAATTGGCCTTCAAATCCTTACGCTTGTCCATTTTTCCTGCTTCTAACACATCAACTTTGAGGACAAAATGTTCACTTGCTGCCTAATATATCCCACCCACTAAAAGGTGCCATGATGAAGAGATAATCAGTCTTATTCACTTCACCTGTCACTGCTCATAATGTTATGGCTGATGTGTATGAAGTTTACCTCACTATAGAATAGTCACAAATTGTTTCATGCGAAAAAATTAATCATGGAAACCTCCATTCACCCCATACTTGATTATATATGATACCATTGTGATATATTAAGTAAAATAAATTGCAACTAAACAGCGGTTAAATACAATTCAAATTGATTCTATGTGCATTGTGTGTTTAACTAGACAATAGAAATTGCCGTAAAGCCCAGATGTAGATTTTCTCAATTCTATCCAATTAGGTATGACACAGTCAAGCAACAAAACCCAAAGAAATGTCTCGGATTATTCTTCAGACCAATTCTATGGCACTAGTGGTCCTACATCATCACAATTCCCCGCTTACAACTTCAGTTCCTACTTAATTAGTACCCAGTAGATGCACAATAATGGAATTATATATACATATTTGAGCTCTCATTAAATGTGTGTACAGAGGAATTCATAAGCTTGGATGAGAGAACCAGACATTGTTGGTGTGGCTGTTGAGTGTATGTAGCTATTAAAGTTTACTGATCTGCCAACAATTCTAATCTTAAACCGAGCATGTAACATGATCATCATGTGAAAAATCAAACAAGCAATTTTAACACTAATTAGTTTATTCAATTTGGATGTAACTTCACAAAGTTGGACAGGCCACGCCCACAAGACACAGATGTGATATGAGAGCCTGGTTAGGAAATTGAGAAAGACCTGAGTTGACAACCTTAAAAGGAAGCAGACTCAAGAGGGAATTGTGAATTGTTAATCATTACAGTCTAATAGGAAAGACAAATAATGTTGAGTGTGTTGAAAGGATGAGTCCAAAGATGAGCACAGGACACAGGTCTTTATGATTACAGCAGTGGCTTAAGATTCAACATTTAAAGCGACATCCATCTCTGCCTTTTCTGTCATTTCTCTCGGATGAGTTTGGTGTGTATCTTGTATTATGTGTGTAAGCGTGTTACGTTAAAGAAAGGAAGTGGTTTCAGTACTCCAGCTGCACCCTGCCTGCCTGTCATCTGGGAATACTTGCCTGGAAATTTAAGAGATTCCATCTCTCTTTTCTTTTGGTTTAGATGTGAGCTTAAATCATAACTATGCACAGTGTATACATCTGCCAGGATAGGGTATGGAAATGTTTTAGCGACTTTTTTATCAGAAGTTTCCTCTTCGCATAGATTCAGTACTCTAATTTTGAGGATGTTGCTATCTAATGAAGTGTGGTATTGTTTCAAATCAGATATCCGTTTCATAGGGAATCCGATGAGACCTGATATATAACGAGCGTGATGTGATAGGATGTGATGTGATGCGATGTGATGTAATGTGATGTTATTCCCCCATCGATATTGATTGATGCACATAAAACAGTAATGGCATCCTAATACTGAGCCTGTTAATTTTTCAGTGGACGTGATGAAGCGGATTTTTGAGTGATGTTCCCTGAAAGTGGCGACACATGTCCTCTCTTAATCCCCCCCACTGCCACTAGCAGATGTGTCGCTTGATGTAACTGGCAAGCAGAAGCGTGCCACTTAATAAAATATCTCCCCTTCTTTGACAGCCTACTTTAATTGACTCCCTTGTCAGTTTTATCAAACTGTGCGTTATCATCATTTGAGATGTTTCCCTTCTTCCTTCCTCGTTTCTTCACTTCTCGCGCGTGGCGCTCTTAAGGAATAGGCTAGCAGACGAACCCTTAGTAACTTTGTTTAAGGAAGAGAGAGGAAGAGCTCCACAGAGGCGGTCTTGTCATAGGATCCATAATTCAGACACATCATTTTAATTTCCCTCTGTTCTTTCAAAGGGTAACGGAGGAGAGGAGAGGAGACAGGCTGGTCATTAGCGGCTTAGCGGAGGTGTAGCATCATGACATGAGAGACATGGAAATGTGCCAAGAAGAAAGTGACAACACTGACATGAGGGACAGGGACTCCATCTGCCAATGAGGAATGCAAAGAAAACAGGAAGCAAGTTGTTTACCCAAAGAAAAAACAAAAAGTTGCATTTTCTCGCAAGTAGCCAAGCATATGTGTGGCGGCCTGGGAAAATCGTTCCCATTTTTCATGGAGATTTACTTCTATATATGACCTCTGCATGCGCAAATCAATCTGATTTGAAACTATTATAGTGTTTTTCAATGGGAAAACAATTCTCATTTTGCTTACCAGCATAATCCACCAGAATCAGTCTGGGTTTCAAATCATCTCTGATTCAGCCATTTCATATCTGTATTTTTATTTTTTTCCGCAAGTACAAAATGAATCGGCTTACGTCCATGTTGCTGTGGCATTTGATCCAATCAGAACGTTCACTGAGTGACATCACACCTAGAAAGAAATATTTATGCAGACTGAAGGTTCTTTGCAGGCAGACATCAAAGTTTTAAAGTAGACCTAATAAAAACAAAAAAACACTTGATTGTTTTGGTGAAATATATTTGTTTTCTTAAAGGAAAACTACATTTGACCTTTTTTTTGGTGTCATCTGATGATGATGATGATGGACGAATGAACTTTAGACCTATTTTTTGTTCATAGCCGCTTATTCTGTCTTACACCTCCCTTCTGAAAGACACACACACACACACAGATTTCATGCATAACTCATGTGGCACACAGTTGTGACACAAAGACCTCTAGTCGGAGCAGACTCTACGGACGGATTAAACGTCCATGCTGAGACAGTGGACTCGGTAGCACTGGTCCATCCCTAAGCATGTGGTCCTAAGACCACTTCAAATGTCAAACGTGTCACTGTGTAAACTCGCTCTGATTGGTTGTTCCCGAATAGTCGCGGTGATCCGACTCTTTCTTTGAAGTCGCAGGAAATTCGTTGCAAAGTGCCGAGGTTTTGATGTCAGTCTCACTTTTACTCGTTTCACCCCCCCCTTCTCTCTCTCTCTCTCTCTCTCTCTCTGTAAATCTGAGGTTCTGGTGACTGGTGGATTCTGACACGCCACTGTACACCTCAGCAGTGTATTTGATCATTAATTTATCACAGTTCCAGCAGTTTGTTTGACAGGTGGAGGAACTTTCATCTTGAGGCTTTGTGGCTACCAAATACTCTCTCTCGTTTTCTCTCTCTGAACCTCCTCTCCTGTATTGATTCATGCTCCCTTTTTTCCACTAATATTAGCATGTACAGGTGTAATGAGGAGGCTGGCTCACTCAGCATGCTGCTTTATACATAATGTCACTTCAACACATGCAGATTGCCATCATGAGAGAACGGAGCAAAATTTGGAGCAGGCAGTTTGGCACGGTTTTATCCAAATCGCTCTCTGTCTTCTGTCACTGTTTCCTGACTGCTTTCTCTCTTTGTTTTGTAGTCCAGCTGAATTCTTGTCTGTCATTTGCTATGAATCTTTTCGAACTTGTTATTACCATGGACTGAGCAATGCACTGGGACAGCAGCGTGCACCGGGACAACATATTGAACATTTTAACAGTTTAGTTACTCTGTACCAAAAAGTATTATGAGAAACAGATTAGTATTTTAAGTATGCATGTATGTTAATAATTTAGAGTACAGAATATGTGCAGTCTCCCACTAAACCACTTTATGCCTTTTTTCTTCACTATGTCTGGCTAGAAATAGCATAATAATTTCATTCTATATAGAATGTATAGATGCTTAGCACTCTTAATGCCCATGACAATAAACTTAAAACGTATTGAATAATCTTTAGTTAAACACATGCTTTCTTTTGTTTTCATGATTGTCCTGAGCTTCATGTTAACATTAAAAATGATACCACGGAATTGTTAAACACTTTAATGGTCAGTAGGTTGATTCATTTTCATTAATAAGCTGCAAATGAAAAACTTGATCTTGAACTCTGAAAAAGGATAACATATCTTTATTTAATGATAGAAAAGTATATATATAAGATGAGTAATATACATCCACTCGAACTATTATGCTGGCGATAAGATTCAGAAAAGTTTTGACTAGGTTAAAAGCTACGTATCTTTTCTTGCAATAAAAACAACAACTAATACATAACTATGTGATTTAAGACATGGTTTGTTCAATGTCTTTCACTTCAGATTTTTCTTTTACATTTGCCTTATTTATATTGGTCACATTATTTTTTATGTTGGACATGTAAAATTGACCAGGCAGCCATCTTGCAAGCATACCTGAGTAATTAAAAGCAAGTTTAAGCCAAGGCCAGAAACTACGCAACACTTCTTTACTAAAACTGTGGATTTAAATTCCATTTTCTATCAACAGTAAGATCTTTAAAATATACAGTAGAATCTTTTAAGGCAGATACATCAACACGGCAGTGAGGAATACGCTCTGATATTAAGGCATTCTCTTTTATTTTTAATTCAGGGAATACTAGTGTTAATCTTGCATTGTGGATTCTTTGTGAAGGAAAGCAATTGAGTTTGGCTTCGTTATAGCCTTCTCTCTCTCTCTCTCTCTCTCTCTCTCTGTCTCTCTTAGAGCTCGGGGATCTAGGCCTACTGAGGCACTGTTCAAGACAGGAACTTCCAGGACTATTTTGGCATCAAAGCTTAGCGGGTGTGAGGGCCTGACTCTCTGAAGTCGACTTGTGAAGAAGGGGAGGAGAGACGGAAAGAGGGGGTAAAAAGAGGAGTGAGGCCGAATGTGTGCTCTGTGTCTACAGGGAGCAGTTGAGAGGGAGAGAGCAAGGGCTGCTCTAGGGGAAATTGGGGGCTGGAGAGAGGCTCTATCTGGGCCTTCAGAATAAAATCCTCCCTTGGTACTCAGGTCCTGAGCTTCACTTAATGTTTACTGCATGTAGTACGAGCATGTGCATCTCGGAAGTTTCACCTGCTGCCTCTCCAGAGGAGAAGCTGCAGCTTGGTTTGGTGTTTACATCATTTTCAACAGGCCAGTTGTTTTTTTTTTTTCTCTTCTTCTTCTTCTTCTTCTTTCCTTTTCAGAAGCACATGATTTCAAAGAAACAAAACTGCATCCTCCAAAACATACAAGTTCACTGTGATTGCTCTTAGCAAAAGTCAACCAGCTGAAGTTACTGGAGTACTGTTCCTGACTGGAACGGATGCTCTTTGATTCACTGGAGCTCTGACCATCTGTTTAGATCAATTCTCCAGGGTTTGTTGAGGATTGTTACGTTTCAAAAGCTTTCTGAAGGCTGGCAGACTTGTATAAAAGACTCCAGTCAGGAAACAGCATCATAGCTGTCTCCTAGGATTAGCTCTGAATACATAATTCATCCAATATTGATATTAAAATGGGTGTTTAAGATACAGTCAGCTTGAGAATTATTGGCACTCTTGGTTAAGATGGGTAAAAAGGGTAAAAAAAAAAAAATCTCGGCTTTATTAGATTAATCTCATGCTGAAAATGTGTTCAGGAATCTAAGTTATTCTGTGAAAATACGACTAGAACTTACATACAAACTGGAACTCAAGCATGTTCCTGTTTTTACTTATTTTAAATTCAGCTGATGTTGAAAATAAGGTGACAATGAGCCAAAATTTTACATAATACAAAACTAAAACAAGACACAAGCATTCATAAATCAGTTTGGTAAGTAAATAATACATTTAAACTAACAGGACCTGTAATAAACCTGCCTGGAAAAGCATTATAGTGTAATTTCCCCTGTGAACAGTAAGGAAGATGGCTAAAAGGAGTACTGTTATTGGTAACATTTTTGATTCACCAAGTCACCAAATGTACAATTAGATGGAAACTTTGACAGTAACCAGGTTCTTTGCTAATATTTGCTCAAAAAAGGATAGATTGGTAGAAAGAAAGAAAGAAAGAAAGAAAGAAAGAAAGAAAGAAAGAAAGAAAGAAAGAAAGAAAGAAAGAAAGGAAGGAAGGAAGAGGTTGTGTGGCGATGATGAGGGGCTGTTTTTTCTCAGAAGACCCCAGAAACCTTGTTAGGATACGTATCATCATGGACTCCATCAAGGAGATTTTAAATGAAAATCTGGTTGCCTCTGCCAAGAAGTTACAACTGGGTCATGGCTGGATTTTCCAGCAAGACAATAATCCAAACCATAAGTCCAAAACCACACAAAAACCTCCTTCAGTGACCAGAGAATTCATCTTTTTACAGGATTAAGCCCAGTCCCGAACCTAAACCCAATGGTCTCGTAGTCTTCATGCAACCTTCATTTGCTATCACCTAAGCAAGTAATACATACACAGGTGCCAATAATTGTGATATGCAGTTTATTGATAAGGGTATTTTCTTTAAAAGTATATAAATGTAAAAATAGTATATTTTATATTAAAATAATATAAGTAATTTGTTGGAGAAATGTAATAATAGGCTTATTAACCATAAATATACTTTTACATCCTTTTAAAACTCATCTTGACCATGGGTGCTCATAATTTTAGAGCTTATCTAATTTAACAATTTTTTTTATATTAAGCAAAATTACAAGATTTGATCTCATGATTTAGATACTACTACTACTACTACTACTACTAATAATAATAATAGATAAGAATAATTACGCTTTATTTATTTATTTATTTATTTATTTATTTATTTATTTATTTATTTATTTATTTATTTAATTATTTATTTATTTATTTAAAATAATCAAAGCTTCTCAAAACTTTACTTGATTAAATTTGAAAAGTTATCTATCATATATTCTATGTATTTATTTTTATATTAATCAAATCCACCCAAAGGTCTACTTAGGATCTTGTAATTTAGAAAATACATATAAAATTTTTAATTATAATTAAAATGGAAAAAAGAAAAAGAAAATAACTTGAATATTATTTACCTGAATTATTATTATTATTATTATTATTATTATTATTATTATTATTATTATTATTATTATTATTATTGATTAATTCAAGTATCCACACAAGTATATCAGTTGCATGTTTTGTGCCTCCTCTGAGAGTCTGTCCACATTTATATGGAGCAAGCACACATGCACATAATGTGAATTGTGATCTAGCTAGTACCTACTAGCTGCAACTGTTTGCTTTATCTGCTGCCAACTCCTCCAAGTTATTCATCTGGAAATAATATGCATTCATCATTGTATTTTTAATCACAGAAAAATAGAGAGACAAAGGAATGCCTTGGGGAGGGAGAGCAGGGGGGAGACATCTGCAATTCCCAGCGCAGAGTCGGTATTGTTTCCCCGAATCGGCAAGCGTTCCGCAAATTGACTTTGAATGAATTTATTTTTAATGTGATGGTGATGCCTCTTTGCCAAGGAGTGTGAAAATGTGTGTCGGGTGTATGCGGGGTGGAAAAATATTTTTGAAAGAATCCTTTTATTTTTCGTGTCAATCAGGGCACATATAAATATTTGGTGTGTATACTGTCAAATGTGTATAGTCTGCTTTAAAGGACTGTGTGCTTTTGCATTTGTTTAGTGGACTTGTGATGAACTTTTTAGTGCCACAATGACGCCTCTGTCGGTGGCCCAGTGTTTCCACTCATTACAAAACAGCTCTCTCATCACAACATCCTGCTCTGATTGTATTCATTAATAAATTAAACAGCGGCCCATTTCTGTTCCAACCTAAATGAGTCCCATTGCAGTTCCTAACTAGGACACAGTCGAATCAGACAAATGGAATGATATACACGAGCAGGTCTTTAGTCTTGTCTCTAATTCGCAGAATGCACAAACACACACCCTGTTGTTTCAACATGACCTCAAAAGGTAGTTACGTTTTTCGCAGGCATAAATGTAGCTGTAGACATCTCATGGCGCGTTTGTTCTCAATCCAGAAGAGTGAGAACTAAAGGGTAAGTTTAGATTTCTCTTGTGCCGTCTTGTTCTGTCACAGTGAGGAAAAAATACTACATTTCATACCCAGGCGCTGTTGAATTCTTGATTAGGCAAATTCCTAAATCTCTAGGACAAATCACACGTTTATTTTAATGTATTCGTTTTAAGATGTGATCGTTTCTGTTGTAACAGTTAATTCAAAGGGACTTGGCTGCTTGGATGCTCTACATAATCTAAGCCTAATAACAATAAACAATTTAGACGGACTAGAGGGGCTCATTAACATTCGCAAAAGGAGTCTCCAGTGTCAAAAGATTAAAATTATGGGATAATTTTCAAAATAGAAGACAGATAGTGAAGCCTGTCCTCTTATTGCTTTCCTATCATCTTTGGGAGGTTGAAGGAAACCAGACACCTTGGAGGAAATCCTCAGGATCAAAACTGGCACCTAGATTGCCTTTATACACTCAGAACCCCATAAAAGCAGCATCACCATCACCATTCTGCCTTTTATAGATGTTAACTAATTTTACATATTCATTCAAACTTTTGTTACTTCAACCCGGGAGCTGATCGTCTTCTTCCAACTCACAAAAGTTAAGACTCAAGCACCATGTGCCAGCCTTAGCGTTTAGCACAAGACATGGGGCATCCATTATTGAGCAAACAGAGTCCTGTCTGTCTCCTGTGCTTTGGGCCACCAATTAAATATATCAGCAGCTGTATGTGGGAGGGACCGGGGCAGAGAAGTCGGGCTCACAAGCGCTGTCTCACTGAAATATTGATGGCTTTAAATTGAGAGGCTTTAGCTTGTTCATGGTCAATGGTATCTTTAGTAGAGTAGAGGAGAGTCGAAAGGTGGGTTCGAAAAGGGCGTGTAGTGTGCAAATTGTACATTATACATTGTTAAATATGTGTAATTGCACGTTTGGTGGCAGACATAGCAAGAGACATAAATAGTGATGAAAAGTACAGAACGTAGCAATAAGCGTATGTATAAAGAATGCAGGCCTGACGATTATAAATAGATAAATGTTCGGTGCACTAACATTTTTACTTGTTAGTTACTGACTTACATGCTTTTCTCAACTATTACACTGCGCTATCATTGTGCAGTAATTGGCTGTTTTGATCAGTTCTCTTCAGGGTGGTATTATTAACTAATAGCTTGTTCTCTATGAACATAAAAGAAGCCTTTTTTATGATCATCTTCAAAAAGGAGTGCTATAAAACCTTCATGACACGTACTGCTCTCTCTCTCTCTCTCTCTCTCTCTCTCTCTCTCAGTCTGGCGTCAGCTCTCTGTAAGTGGCAGCTTTAATTTGGCAATAGAAAAACAACTCGGAGTGAATATTGATTTCAAAAGTACTCTTGTGCCTGTAAAACCAAAAGCATGGCAACCTGCAGTCTTCAATTAGGCCGCCACGTGTAGGTGTGTGTGTTTTCATTTGGCTTCTGTGTTCACTTGAAATGATACATTAAAGACTATGTTTCACTTCAATCAGACTCAGAAAATACATACTCACACCCTGCAATGTCTGCGGCTTAGCAATTTTACGAACACGCACACATACATAAGTGCGTGCACACACACACACACACACAAGCTAAATCCATCTCATAAAAACACCCATTTTCATTTTTCTTCCTCTTTTAGTACAGCTCTAAAGTCTGTGTACTTCTTACTACAGGAACATGTGCATTATTGGAAAGTATCAGAAGAATAAACACCATTATCTCAGTGATATGTTAGGATATGCCATGTCATATTAGGCCATAAAAATAGAGTATACTGAAAGCTTTCTTTCTTTCTTTATTTATTTATTTACTAATTCATTCATCCATAGGTCAGGTTATTGTCAAATTAATAGAGAATTGTATTACAAAAATATGGCAACAAATTATATTTTGAAAGATATTTGTGTCAAACCAGTCAAACTCCACAACAAACATAATTTTTATTTATTAATTATTATTATTATTATTTGTTTTTAATAAAAAAAAAATATTTAACTCATACAGTGATATTTTGAGATGAAATATTTAATAATACGAGTCTCTAGATCCACTGAGACCCTGGTTATCAGCGATGGGTGAATACATGTTGATGTCATTTTAATAAAATAAATTTAAAACCCAAAGCTTTCTGTAATTTTTTTTTTTTTAAAATGCAGTTCAATTCGTGTGACTGACACACCATTGCTAAAGCTTGGTAGTGTGTCTTACAACATAGTCTGGATGTTTGTTTTGGGGTCAACGGCAAGAAGTGTTTTAGGCTTCAGTGTGTGAAATACTTGATGGCACTGGTCCCCAAAGCCTCAGCGATCCACCAGCATAATTTATGGTTTCTTATGCCAAAGCTAATTTGCCCTGATTGTTTAATAGAAAGGTTTAATGTGTCTAAAGATTATTATTCTTATCAAGGGTGCCAATAATTTTGGAGTTAAAATTTAGGATATATTCAATTTACATGACATAAGCTGACATCTTTTGAAATGCCTATACAAAATTGGAAATGTGTAACATGGTGATAAAGAATATATATATATATATATATATATATATATATATATATATATATATATATGTATATATATATATATATATATATTTAAATCTATATATCTATATCTATATATTCCTGCTCGGTTTGCTCAGCCTGTGGAGTGAATTTGGTTCAATTCACATTAAACCTCTTACATTGTCATTACACCCCTTTAAGCATTTTCATCTCGGTTTTTCCCAGCTTTACTTTCCCTCAGTGGGAAAAGCTAACCTCATCTCTCTATCCCATAATGCTGTGGTAGAAGTACTTCTGCTGTGTGGATTATTCAAAATATGCTTCTTACTGTGAGAATGGCACATGATGAAGCATTAAACAGGCATACACAACTCATGTAGTCCTTCTTTCCAGCAGTTTTGGGAAGACGCAGTAATGACACCCGTAACCCATAATGACACGGCACGGGAATGACACGGCACAACTCCGAGCCTTAAGTCCTACAAAGCGTTTAAATATCTTAAGATGTGTAATGCATAATTGACATGTGCATGTGTTCCAAAGTTGTGTGTGTGTGTGTGTGTTTGTGTGTTTGTGTTTGCGTGCAACAGTGTGATGTTGCTGTTAAAGATGGAGGGGGTAGGATGCGGGCAGAATGTGGTCTGTACTTCATTAAAAAGAAAACACTGTTCCCTTGTCGCAAGGCAAAACACATTGTAGACATTTTCATTCCTATGAGTAATTTAACATTAATTTGTTTCATGGCTAACTGTAACTGGGTGTTCATTAAGAGATAATGTGTATATGTGTGTGTGTGTGTGTGTGTGTGTGAGAGAGAGAAAGAGAGAGAGAGAGAGAGGGCAGTAGGCAAACGATAAATTTTTAATCCTTATATTTGTTCCATAGTAAGTTGAAAGTGATATAGAGTGCCTCTAGTGGTGGAAGTGTGAACTGCAAATCCAGAATGTGATCCAATCCTGAGTTTTTCTGTACTGGTTATAACTCTGTGTGCTTTATGTACCATGTCTGAGGTTATAGATGGTTTATAAATCTATATACCATGTATGAGGATATAGAGTCATCAGTTTCAGGGGGTTTATTCGAAAGATACATGAGGAACTGGTCTTATTGTATTATAATTTTGACCATCGCATTTAAAGGCCATGTCTGAAGCTGAATATTTTTTGGAAATAATTAACTTTTAAAGTTATTGTGATGAATAAACATAGACATGGAGGTAGATCTATCTTTGTCTTAGAGATGAAAACCCAAAGGAAAGCCATGTGGACACGGAGAACATGCAAACTTCAGTAAGACAGGTAGCTCAGGATCAAATCCAAGAGCCTGGAGCTGTGAAGCACCAACACTACTCATTATACCAACATGTCAGCCATGTGTTGATGCTCACTATTGATATTGGCTGGTGTGTTAAAGGTTCTTTTGATAGCTAAGTATTCTCAGCTAAGAAAAAGAAAAAAACCTCAAACCCTTAAAGGCTGTAGATCCAGAGTTTCTTTCGAAGAGTGCAGGTCTTATGCTGAATAAATAAAACGAGTAATCCTAGATGAAAAGCTAGTTAACACCTTGTCAGGGACAAGTGACAAGACGATGAAAAGTCATCTTGCAAAAGTGATTGGATAATTATTTAGCAAAAAAGATGGGCTAGACATAGCAATTCTTTCTAACAATCATTCTAACATTAAAAATGTCTTAAATAAATAGTAAAACATGTAATTAAACATAGATACTAATTAAATAAGTAAAAAACTCTGAAATACTTAAAAACATAAAATACATTTTAAAGGGCACACTATGACCAGAGGCATAAACCAATTTAATAGATAGATAGATAGATAGATAGATAGATAGATAGATAGATAGATAGATAGATAGATAGATAGATAAATAAATAAATAAATTTGCTAATGCCATATCCATAGCCATCTTATATAAATTTATTTATTTATTTATTTATTTAAGTAGCCTTTAACTTCAAATTGCTTCAGTGGAAATGAAAAAAAATAATCAAAAAATCAAAAAAACACTTTATTGATTCGTACATATCACACATCTTTATATTTTGTTTAAAACTTATTCAAAACAAAAACAAAAAAAAAAACATTCATTAATTATTTGAAAGTCTTAACCACTCAAAAAAAGATGGTGCATTGCTTACGCTCCAAAAGACTGCAAAAGAAACGACTTGTCTCCTGTGTCTGCCCTATGATGAGGTTATAATAATTGCCCTGCCTTTTTATTTTTAACCCCTTTTAATGCATCCTGATCCTAAAATGCTCTTCAAGGGCCACAGGCTGGGTGACTAGCTGGCTCTAAAATGATTATCTGCGTTTGAGACGCTCCCGATGCGCACTGATTCTTTCAGCCCCTCGTTGCTTCACTTCTATTGGATTTAACAAGGAAATCTAGTGGAAGGTGCTGTTGTGTGTGTGTGTGTGTGTGTGTGTGTCTTTTACTGCCTTGATACAATTGTATTTGTCAGCATGATCCTTTTTAAGTGCATTTCAATTACAGCATGACTCCCTTATTCTATTACACTCTGACTCTAATGTATACAATTTAATTTCCTTAATTGTGCTATCGGGTGTTTTTCCTAGCCTAATTTCTATAATAATCTTTGATTTCTGCATGCATCGTGCCCGGCACTAATGAAAGGGGGCAGTTGAAAACATATGTTAGGACCGAGATCTAATCAGGCCTCTAACATCTGCATTTATGATGCCGGGAGCTGCCCAAGCTGCGTGCATAGCCCCTCCAACGTCTCCGGCTAATTATCCTCAGCCGCAGCTGAGCAGAGAGCTATTAATATGGATGTATTTGTGGAAATCTTGTCTCGTGTTTAATACCGCAACCCTGGATTTGTTTAAATAGTGAGCCTTGGTTGTGGATCTGACATGCCATGAAGCTTCTTAAAAAGTTGTCACTGGTGTTCACCGTTTCTTGGGTGCACTGGGTTTGCTGGATCTGTAGAAAGTTCTAGTATCATGCTATAGGCTGTACTTCTCCCGTATTGACTAATAAATAGTTTCATGCAATACATACCTCAACGAAATGTGTAGAATTTGCAAGACCTTGCTAGTGTGTATGTGAGAATTTTTTAATACGAATACACATTTTCCAACTATGTGTAAGAATTTATGAATTTCACTCCCTTGACATTGTTATGGCACAAAGTCCATGTGCTAAATTATTCAGGAAAAGGTAAAAAATATTCATTCTATTTTGACTAGGAATATCAAATAGACCCAAATGCCCACTGTATACTGAGCCACTGCAGCAATAAAGCCTTACTTATGTAAAGAATAAAGCATTTTAGCATTCTGTTATAGGAAAATAATCAACAATGAGGTAAAGCTGAGTCATTATTGACAGTTTCGCAGTAACAGTGCATCCCGCAGTGTCTCAAGCCTGTTGGACATTTTTATTATTTAAAGAGATGGCAAATGGTATATTTTATTTGTTTAATGTTTAAATCACTTGTCGGTGCTTCATGATGTTGTAACATCTATAAATTATTGTTTCTTCACAAGCTTTTATTTCTCATTTTTTCCTCATTCTTGAATTTAATAAGACAGCTTGTCACGTCACCATGAGCACAAAAAAATTCCTCGGTCTCAGAGAAAATAAATTTTATATTTGTTCAGAAATTGGAGACTCCTTCCATCTCCCTATTGAGACACAAAGGCAACCTTTCAGTAATTTAATTTACAGAATTTATTTCAGCTAAACCAGTGGAGTTAATAGACTAATCACTCTTCTCTCCCAGTATTATTTCAGCCACAGGAAGTGTAACAGGAAGTCCGGACTGCCCCCTGCTGTTTTTTTTTCTATCCCCATCACTCTCTCTCTCTCTCTCTCTCTCTCTCTCTCTCTCTGTCTGAACCAGGGTACGTTGTGACCTTTCTATCAGGCCTCTCCTCGAATATCACCCGATGGCATTGCGCACTGTCATCACCACTCTCCTGCCCAGATCAAGTGGCACGAACAACGCTCAGAGAGCACTCAGGCGTCCCTCAGTCACATCCATCGTCTTCTTTCTCCGCCTGCAAACTGATCTGACACTATTAACTAATGGCCAACAAGAGTGTACAAGACTTTCTGAGGTAGCAATCGAATCAGGACAAGGCCGAGTCAGTGACTTGTACTTACTCTATATATCAGAAGAAGCACGAAACAGCAAGTTGTATGTTTCTTTTGCTCGTGTTTTCTAATGCCTTTCATTTTTCTGTAATGCAATTTACTTTCAGAAACTAGAAAACAAAATCCAGCCCATTCTTGCTTTATTCGTTTCTTGAAATAGGAGGCCTGAGAAGGAAGGCTGCTGCCACTGTTTATTTTATTAAAGCTTACAAATAGCATGTACTCTGGGTAGCTCTGGGATTTTGGGCTCCGTGCCGGGACCGCACCCCGTCTCTGCTAATCATCGCCGTGTTTCCGTTGTCTTGCGGCCGCACCAGTGGCTAACCAGTCTGAGAATAAAATTCAGAGGATCCACAGCGAAGGCGCTCTTCTTGTGGCCAGAGCGATATTTGTTTCTGATTACGAGACATGATTCACTCTGTCTCGTTCTGCTCTCTTTTTCTTGCATCTGATGATTCCTGAGCTCTTTCTGGAGTCAAAGCATACAAACCTTTTTCATGTAGACGAATACTTAAACATTTTCCATTAGATAATTTCGACACGCAGTCCACATACAGCCCTGTATTTAATAAACTCTATATGACAACTGACCTTAAACCTACATACAGTAAACCCTACATGACATAATCCTGCATAGACACAGAAAATACAAAATACATGCATTTTAATAAATATTGGCTAATATTACGACTGCTTTCATCTCAGGTAAAGTGTATTACTCATTACTGTTTATAAGAGTTTTCTGAATAGCCAAAGCAATGCCATGCCACCATATTGACCACATTATGTATGGTTCCCACTGGCTGTTATGGAAATGATTACTTTGTGTACCTTTGACAATACAAGACCACAATAATGACAAAATGATATACTCTAACAGCTTTAAGTAAAGCACATATAAATAAATAAATAAATAAATAAATAAATAAATAAATAAATAAATAAATTTGTTTATTTATTTATTTATTTATTTATTAGTTTGTTTGTTTGCTTTATTTATTTATTTATTTATTTATTTATTTATTTATCTTCTTTTGCTGAATATCTTTTTTTTCTGAATATTTTTTATTTATTTATTTTATTTTTTTTTTTTTTCTGGAGTGACTGCCCACTGGATTCAAAAGTGAAAGAGACTTAATTCATTTACAGTGTCTCTGGAGAATATAGAGGAGTGCTAGTGTCTAGACAAGCCTGTTCTTTAATGTGCAAAATGGCTGTCTGACCCTCTCTCTCTCTCTCTCTCTCTCTCTCTCTGGCACCTGTGTGAAATTCTCTCCTTCTGTCCTATCCCCAGATGAGTATCCTACTCCACTGGGGACGACTGAGGCTGAGGTGAATCCTTGACCCCGACGTCGAGTTGACCTTTTCGGGGTAATCTGTGCAGTGTTTTTCCTCTCTTCTTCTTTCCTCTTTCTCCTTTCCTCTCAGGTCCCCTCCTCTGCCACAGCCACCATCCTTCTGTTGCTCGGTTATCTGCTGAGTGTTATTGCCCCCTCTTTGCACAGGAGAAAATCTGCACTGATTTCCATCGACCCGTCCCAAATCAATGCTTTTAAAAATCTTGGACACCTTTTACTTAAGAGCAAAAGCATGCATTTACTGTTTTGACATGGCCATATTGATCCATGAGGTGGCACAGGAGAAAAGAGGTGGGGGCTGGGTCTCTCTCTATCTCTCTCTCTCTCTCTCTTTCTCTCTCTCTTTCTCTCTCTCTCTCTCTCTCTCTCTCTCTCTGTCTCTCTCTCTTTCTCTCTCTCTCTCTCTCTCTCTTTATCTCTTCCCCTTCCGCTCACTTCAACTCCATTTCCAATTTTCCTATCTCTTCCCTTCTCTCTCTCTCTCTCTCTTTCTCCTCATCTGTCCGTGTCTGGTAACACTGCCATCCTTAATGGCTTTCCTGTTCTGTCTCTCCTGGCTGCAGCAGCGTGCCCCTGCACTTCTTTACTCTAATCAATAGCTCCTATTCCCTGTCCTCTCTCCCCATCCACTCCCTCTTTTCCTCGCTCACATTTGCCCTCTGATAAATTATGGATGGGCCTCTCACATCACATATAAAATTTCTATTGTGTTTGTCAATGGCTGATCAATACTTCACCTCCTCTCACCCTCAAAGCTCTTTTTCACTCTCCTTTTCATCTCACCACTTTTCTGTGTGTGTGTGTGTGTGTGTGTTTCTGTTTGAGTGTCTCTGTTTGCTTGTTTGTCTTTTTCTCTAACAGAACCACTTTTGAGACCTTCCAGTTTACCTTCCAAGTCATATTTTGTATGAGTGCCCAGCCACAGCTTCCTCTCCATTCCAAAGTCCCACAATTCTAGACAATTCTTTCTCGTTTTCTCTTTCTTTGTTTTTTTACAGTCTTAGCGTCTCCTGTCGTAAACACACCTTTGTAAGATCCTTATACCAAATCCTAAGGTTTAGAATCAGGAGTGAAACATCTAATTTGACATGAAGTCCTGATGGCGACACTTCAGCTACTCTCACCTGAGCTCTGAAAGGCGAGATGAGAGGATGAAAGAGGATCACTGAGGAAGGAAAGAGGATAATGTTGCTCACTAGGGATGGACTCGGTTATCAAAATGGTCAAAGTGGTAAATAAATTAAAAAGGAAATTTAAAAAATCATGGTATGGTGCAACAAATAATAAAAGAATGGTACATACAGCAACATTTACATATATATATATATATATATATATATATATATACATTTAAAGTTACATTTGATGCTATAGAACGTCCAAAAGTGATAAAGAAACATATCAATATATATAAAAATATCAATCAACAATTAACAGATCCAAATTCAAAGACACATAATTGAATTATGGTTCATTGTTTTCCCTTATTTACTTTTATTTCACTATGAAATAACATTTATGAATGAATAAACTATGAATGAAAAAGTCTTTCTCTCACAGAATGAGGAATTGAGTCCAGAATGTGATACGAGACTCATTTGATTCATCCCTAAAAATGTGAGTAGACCCTAAAAAGGTAATTCAGTATGGAAATATGTTTAAAAATGCACATTAAGGTGTGTGTTTACTTTTAGATCAACTTTATCCGTTTCAATCAAAGAGCATTCCATATGGAGAGAGAGAGAGAGAGAGAGAGAGAGAGAGAGAGGATATTGTAGCATATTAAATAGCTTTTAATAATCTTCATGTAATTAGTTTATGTACCACGTGGGGGATAAAGAAAATCTGAGTATACCGGCTACAATTTGTGTATTCTTAATGTGTGTGTGTGTGTGTGTGCATGTCTGTGTGTGTGTGTGTGTCTATGAGCTGACAAAACACATCAGTCAGCCTGAATAAGATTTACTGTGGAGTCTCTGGCTCTTTCTTAAGCACTTAACCTCTGACATCTCTGCACTTTTCTGGCTCAGTAAAGTAACAGTACTATTTCAACTACATTGAGGTACATTTTCACCACGTACTGTATGTCCTTCAAATAATGTTTTTCCTAACATTATATGTTGCTAAGGTTTCATAAACACTACAACATCTTGATTATGAAAGGTGCTTTAATATGATCTTGGCTGTGATGCTTATTATAGGACTTACTGTAGGCCTTGATCATTAGCAGGTTACGTGCTCATAACATGTGCATGCACCTCGAAAAGCTATTCTATGGTATGTATGACTTTCGGTAATTTCTACAGTTTATTTTGCAGCAGGTACAAAATGCCACAATATGTAGAAATATGTAGAAATACGAAAGAATTACAAATATGAACAGAAATCCCAGAGATCACATGAGCCGACCTTCTCATTTAAAAATAATAACCAATGTGAAAATGACTGAATGCACAGATATAAGGTCCTGGCTGGTTGTGATTTTTTATCATTGTGGCTCTGTGTGTATTTCTGCTCTGTGTCTGTCTACACTCCATCGCTATAAGTCAGTGTCAGTGTGACCTCTGACCTCTCCAGTGACCTAAAAGCAAAGTGACAATCTCTCTCCGGTCCCAGCTGACCCCAGCATACATAATATACTCCTTGACACACACCTAATCACCACTAAACAGAACAGCACAGGGGCACTATTATCATTTAAAAAAAAATAAAAATAAATAAATAAATAAATAAATAAATGTTTTTTTCCTTTTTCTTGCATTTTTTTCTGAAAATATTTTTTTTATTTATTTTCTTGTGCTAATTTGTAGTAACTTAGTAATATTCTTTTATTTTCTTTACAGGTATATT
>NC_080736.1:5440000-5485000 GCF_019097595.1 Hemibagrus wyckioides | reverse complement strand
CCATCCATTGGTCCATGTACCTTCCCCCACCTCTCCCTCCTCTCTATATGTCTTCATCCCTCCCTCCCTCCATCCATCCATCCATCCATCCATCCTACTCAGGTTTCATAACAAGCAAATTTCTTAGCACTGAGCTCTACTTTTCTGCATTTTTTTTTTTGAGACAAAAAATGTCTCTGGCTACTTGGCTCTGAAATTATTTCACTTTTACATGATTTTGCATTCAATTTATTACAGAAAGAAAAACGTCAGACCGGTCAGATGTAAAATCAAGAGTAATCTATTTAAATTTTCTATTCATAAAACTACAACTACAAAGTTTTCTCTGGGCTTACTCTGAGAAAGTGTTTAATAATCATCCAAATACCCCTCAGAAACTTTTTTTATACCCATTAGTACATATGACAAGTTTTCATGTAGCATATATTTTTCTGTTTTTGTTAATCTAATTAAAAAATAAATAAATAAAAATAAATACATTAAATTAGTCAGATGCTGCTGAAACCTCTTCTTGGTAATTGTGTGGTGCATTATTATTATTATTATTATTATTATTATTATTATTATTATTATTATTATTATTATTATTATTATTATTATTATTATTATTAAACTTTCATACTTCATACTTGCCAAGGGTGCAGGAAAAAAACTACATTAATTTATGAATAGAAACACAATATCCTTTTGTTAGTCTGTCATCAGTGGTTTGAATCAGTAGTGTGAATTATATACTGTCATAATTAAAAAATAAAGTCGTATATATAAATAATTATGTCTATAAAAGAATGTTCTTCATTATTATTTAAAGAACATCCTACAGTCATTATAATTAAACGAACTCCTTTTTGACTTCAGTCCCAGCTTTGTAATAGATTCTGATCTAGTGTCCAGCCAACTTTTTTTGGTCTCTCTGGAATGTATCAAACCCCAAAAAACTGACCCAATCAGTTATTAGTAGGTGGCTATTGCTGTAAATAACAAAATCCTCTAATAGGGACTAAATTTGTATTTGTTAGAATTTGAAACTGAAAAAAAATGATGCCCACATCTGATTGAATCCAAAAGCGATAAAGAATCATATCAATGTTTAGAGCAATAAACAGATTCAAATATAAATATAGATAATTGTATACTTGTTAATTATTTAATAATTGTTACTTTTTATGAAAGAAGATTCAGCAAATCAGGCCTGAGTAACAACAAGAGAGGAAACAGATGGAGGACTGCATGCAAGCTGAAAAATAGCAGTCTGGCTCATCATGAGTGTATTAGAGCGAGGAGTGTGTTGAGCGGTAACGGGAGAGTGTTGGTCCGAACCACACATACACACTCAAGCATACACACGCTGTTTAAGAGCCTAACAGATGAGGTGAGCAAGCCGGAGCTGTCAAAGCCCCAGGAGGAATAAGAGAGCCTTTACTTATCCCAGCCAAATCTTAGGGATTGTTCTAAATTTGTTTCGGTTGGGGCGGCCTCTGCCTTAATGAGGTGTCTGAGAGCCTTGTGTAACACACACAAACACACTAACACACACCCACGTGTGTACAGTTCATTCAGGCACAGTTAGAAAGATCTGAACTGACATTCACAAACATATTTAATGGTAGGAATGTGAAGAGTTTACCACTGAGTATATAAACACATATTTAAACACGCGCCCACGCCACACAATCTGTAATGTCTACATGAACCCAACCAAGATAGCGTTCTCTCCAAGCCTCTAACTTTCTTGTCTGCTAAATGATACAGTGTCTGTTTTCACACCCATGCCATTCAACAAGTGTCGGGTTGCCAGTTTCCTTCCTTCAGCACGTGCATCTTCAGTTGCATACATGATTTATTTTAAGTTGAAACATTGCCTTTAATTTTACTTTGGTTTCATACATTAGCCACAACATCATTTGACAACCCCTGACCATCAGGGACACCAGTGGGACTTAGCTCTTGCTTCAGCTATAACTTAGAGTGACGCAGCAGCACTTTAGTCCTTATCTCCTCATCTGTACACTTAACTCAAACAGATCAGCTGCAACTTTCCCCACTGAGGGATGGATAAAGGATTATCTTATCTTCCAAAGCTTTAAAGTCCATCCTAATACCAGCGTCAAAGCTCATAATTTGGTAGATCGCTAACTAGCTGAGCTAACTAGCTTTTCACTATTTTTATGTTGGCTTTTACATCAATACATCATTGGGATTCTTGACATTTTTTTCCCTCATGTTAAATGTCATTACAATTCTGTTATCAATAACAAAGAGCTCCTGTGATCATGACAAGAGTTTCTAAACATATGAATTTTTGGGGGTTTTCGCTTTCGGCGCTTGAAGCGTTCTAAATTTTCATCACCTCTTCTGTTTTCTAATAGCTGATAAATAATGAGTGAAACCTCAATCGTCTTTTTAGACAGAATGAAAGCAGGCAGAAGAGCGGCGATGAAACAAGAACATGGTTCCAGGTCAGAGTCACGATGCTGAGAGTCTGACAGAATCACTCCAGAGAGAGAGCACGAAAATAACAAATCAGAGCACAGAGATGTTTTCCCATGATACCACACTTTATGTCTTTTTTTGTCTGGGATTGTTCTCAGTGTGTCAAAAGCTTCATTCTACTCAAATATTTCATGAATTGAATCTTAAGATGTGTCCTTTCGCTTTCTGTCCCCGTGGCTAGCTAGAACAATTTGATTAGACTTTGATACTGGTGTGCTTAAAATGAGGATTTTTTTTAAAAATATGAAATGTTTTCAGCCACCAGGAGATAAATCTAGACATTTATTGCAACGAGCTTTCACTGTCTTACTTTAGTAAACAAAGATTCAATAAATAAATACAGCTAATATATTTTTTTTCCGCATTTTTTATACTAGGGAATGCATTTTATGATAGAATAAAATGCTGCACAACAATGAAAGAAAGAAAGAGGAATATTATATATATACATCATGTACATTAATAAATATATACAATACATATACATCCTAAACACAGTATTATTTTCTATTTTGGAATAATTGGAAATAAATGGAAAGGTTTTATTTTTTAAATTACCAAGGGTTTTTATTTTAGGATTTTTTGAAATAACAAAGAAGGTAAATGTTCACTGTTTAAGATATTTATCTAGATAATTTAATGCAAGTAAAGCTGATAATGACTAACTTTTGTTACAATGCAATGGATTGGATCTAAAATTCTCTTCAGTTAATTCCAATTTTATTTAAATTATAGCACTTTTATTATGTATATTGTATATTATTATATTATTATGTATATTATTATTATTATTATTATGGACAGTGACACAATTCAGATTTACAGAAGGCTAAAAATAAAAATTCAAGATATAAATTATACAATTCAATATTAACCCCCATAAGATTTTGCATAAATTTGAGTCCATGCAAGCTCAAATACACACTTCTAAAAAGAAGACAAATCAAATGCTAAGAAACTCTAAAGCTCATGTAAATATTTCCACTATTCACTAAAGTTGTTGCTCACTGTGTGTACAAGCTGTGAGATTCGACTTCACTGCTCCACCATGGCTTTCGTCTCTTGCTCAGGAAAGCATACCTTCACCATAGGTTTCATATGATTCCTCCACACACCCGAGCTCCAGTAGCACTGCTGTAAGAACTTCCTCTCTGTAGGAGGGCAGCTGATTCTTTTTTCCCCCCACGAGTCCATAGCATCTTGTACAGAACAGGTCGACGCAAGGTGACAGCATGGCTCTAACACCTGTCTTCTCCCACCTGGGACAGAATGAGACAGAGAGAGGATTAAAGTCACTCTGGTCACCTACATGAAGACACTGGATTATTTTTTTTAGCACAGTGCTGGTAAGATGACAGGTACAACATGATAGACATACCTGGACATCACCTAGTGGACCATCCTTGCGTTTCAATATTTCTGGATACAGTTGGACTGTAATATTTTTTGCAGTGTGTAGGTATGACTCCATGCTTGTCTATTTAGGAATTGGATTTTCAAATTGACTTTAAAGTATAATGAGCTCCAGACTTGTACGTCTTCTAATCTTGGTTGGTTTTCCCAAAAGTTTGGGTAGAATAGTAGTACGAGGATGACATCGAACACACTCTCTGGCCATTTTAGAAAACTCTACCCCACAAATAAAGTTGTGTGACGATAAAGTTGAGATTAGTTTGATGATAAAGTTGAGATTAGTTTGGGCCCTGATTTCTAAATGGTTTATAACTTGAGGAAATTTCACAATTTGAATTCTTTGACATTTATTAACAGAGGCCTTTGGCCTTCAAATGACCAAAATAACACAGATTTTGCTAACATTTGTGGAATTTCTACCTAAGAGCAAAATATAAAGTGGTGTCAATTAACACCTCATAATGCTGATTGTTGGGAACACTTTACATTGTTAGCTGAGAGTTCATTAATGTTGAATAACAAATGTACCACACCAATTAAGAGCATGCAACTATTCTCCATGTTATGTAAGATGGAGAGGGGGCGGAGTTTCAGTGTTTTCATTCCCACGCATTCACGGATGAAGATTTCAACACCTTTACGAGAATGTTACGATCCCCCAACAATGTAATAATGAATACAAGACAAGTCACACAAGAAGTATTAAAGTCTATTACTTGTTTATTATTATTATTATTATTCTCAAAATTGTGAGAAACTTTCTAAAAATCTCAAAATCAAAATCACTGAAATCTAGTTGTAAATTTCCCATTGGGATGAATAAAGTATCTATCTATCTATCTATCTATCTATCTATCTATCTATCTATCTATCTATCTATCTATCTATCTATCTATCTATCTATCTATCTATCTATCTATCTATCTATCTATCTAATAGCTTAAGTTTCATATTACATTTCCCAAGTTCACACCTCACAACAGCCTGTGAAAAAAACAACCTGTTCCCATTACTCATACTTTGCAAACAAAACACGTTTATTTCCAAACCTGTTTTTTTTTTGTGTGTGTTATGTATTCATATTCTCTTACGAAAAGCTTGGCTATGTGTATCAAAGCCTTCATGACATGTAATTATCATAAGTGTCAGACGTTTTAGATTACATTTCAAGGAGATCTTTTTTTTTTTCAGATCCATACTTGCCACAGCTATTGAGAACAATTAGCACACACAAAAACCTAATTTGAATACCGTTCCCTCCACCTTCCTTTGCGTATGACACAATTTTCCAAATTATTCTCAATAAATCACCTGCAACACACCCTCCAAACTGCATTGACAGCAATTAGTGGGTGTGTTGCAGATTAGTACTCTTTATTTGGATTCTTATTATTTCAAGATTTTATGTAGAAAACGTCTCTAAAATGAATTTCTGAATTTGTCGAAGTCTCTAGCGAAGCCCCGAAAGGGTCGGCCCTGATTAGCGGAAAAAGGGACGTTGCAAATGGAATCGTAATTTTGCTTTTCTAGACAATGTAACCTCTCTAAATTATAGGTGCGACGTTCCAGACAATTCTGTCAACTGGTAATTGACACTAGCTTTTGAGAGATTACAACAAAAACGAAGCAAGCATAAAATCGACGGTCTACAGCAAAGAGCATTAACAAAGCCGTAGCTTTGACTCGTCAGTCTTTGTGTGTATTTGTAAAACACAACACCTGCTTCCTCAGAGCCACAGGCGCTTGACAGCATGATTGCCGCACTTATATCTGACATAATCTTTGAATGAAAGAAAGTGACACGAGGTGGAAAGGCAGGTTGAATGGCGCACAATAGCGTTTTGTGAGAGCTGTTATTTGCTCTTTCTGTTACACCTTCTTTTCCTGCTAGCATGTTCACACACCTTGGTTATGGTGACTCTTCTAGCCTTGCGACTCCGGGGCTGCAACTTGAAAGGGCATTTCAGGGACGTGGGCTTACTAGAAGCTAGAAGCGCTGTACTAGATTTCGTTAAATAAACAGGGAGATATCAGTGCCAAGTCATTGATGATTGTCCCTCCTGGCACTGGCTGCCAAAAGAGTCTTCTCAGAGTCTTAAGCTGCAGATCACTGCAAGTGTTAATCTTCTTATACTTAAGGTATCAGGTTTGCCTTTGATGTCGCTAAACGTGTTGATCTTGCCCGAGAAGGGAATCCAGACATAGCTGTGAGCGAGACGGATGCTTTTATTTTGTCTGACTCGGGCTTTTGAGAATTTCTGCCTCAGTCATTGTTGCTGGGAAAAAAAAAAATCTACCGAGTTGTCTTTTTAGTTATTTCAACATGTAGGAAATGAATTATCTGAAATAATCCGCCCACGTTTACATTTACATTTACACCCAGGCGACTAATAAACTTTTAGCCATGGCTTGACTAAGCATGCTTTTATTGTTTTTCATTGTAAGGGAGTGGCAAACCTGTTTTTTTTTGTGATGTTCAACCATAGATGTTTTGCCACCTGCTTGAAATAATTAATGTCTTCATCAGAACTTGTTGAAGCAATGTCAGAACCACCCCTAAACAAGTCTCCGGGCCCTACTATAGATATTTTGCCATGTTTTTGTGGTTGTCCTCATGGAAATGTAATGATATGTTGGAGACTGATTTAGTAACAATATCAAAATTCTTGGCAGATGTGTTGAAAATCAGAACGTCAGTCTGATTGATTGAGAACACAAATGTACTCGTGTTTAGCGTATCTCTGTTTTAAAGTGTGAGAATGTAGCTGTGAGGTTATCTGAGGGCTTGATGGAGCGTGGAGTCTTTCCCCCAGGGCTGCAGGTGGATGTGGAGCAGGATACAGGCCCTGCTGCTGGGAGTGACAGGAGCAGAATAGCTGCAGGTAAACAGGTGAGATTCAACCATCAGTCAATTTCATAATCAGTCAAGCAGTTTGACACGGGTTACTCATAAGAGCTGTCTGACAACAGGTGTGTGTGTGCATGCATTGGATTTTGCCTTAACCTGATCCTTTACAAGAGTTTGGATTACAGACGAGCTTATGTTAGCTAAATCCCCCCTGAGCATAAACATATGCAACGCATAATACGTTCCGTGTGAAAGTACGTCTTTCCTTTATGCTAACTTTCTGTCTGACATTCAAAGTTAATTCTTTCTTTCTTTCTTTCTTTCTTTCTTTCTTTCTTTCTTTCTTTCTTTCTTTCTTTCTTTCTTTCTTTCTTTCTTTCTTTCTCCACCTCGTTCTCTCGCTTTCTCTGTGCGTAGCCTAAAGGGCCTGTCTTTGTGGGTGTCTTGGGAACATAACTCGCAAGTCTAAATTGTCTTAATTATGCGGGTTTGTTATGTTCTAAGAGAGACAGGTGTGAACCAAGCTGAGGCATGTTTTATCAGTTCCTCTCACTCTTTCTTTCTCTTCACCATGCTGTTTTTTGTGAGGCATAACCCTTTTCTCTAATTCCTCTTACAATCAAAAGCCGTTTCATTTCCCCCCCGAGGAGCTAAACGTTTTTCAGTACTCTTTGTCCCACCAATGTAGAACATACATTGCTTTGTATACACCTCCGTGTTTTATACATATATCCAGATTAGTCTTTTAGCCCACACTGCTAGCAGGCTTAGCCATAGCTTCCTTTCAGGCAAAGAGTACATTTATTCCACCCATGCAGTTTTTCATTTAATGGACACAATGAACTGTAAATAAAGATAAATCCCTACTGAATCTTTTAATTAACCTGGTCTTCAATGCTAGCCGAGAATTACTTTAAAATTCACATATTTCACCTTCCTACATTACCCACAATGCCATTTACCTACCCCCTGGTTAAAGGAATTAGCCTTTACTTCTTATCTGCTTACAAAGTGTGATGCGGCAGAGCTTTATGACTTTAGGCCTGTCCAGTTTTCTGTCTCTTTTTCATATCCTACAGAAGAAAACCATGACCTCACAAATATTTCGACGCAGTCACTTTTAATGTGTTTGAGAATGAAGATTTAATTTAATACTATTGAATTAGCATCTGCAGGATTTTGCAGACTTCTCGAAATGATCCCGAAAGACAAAAGCTAGCCATTTTAACATCTGATTTTTTGTTTTTTCTGCTTTTTCATGCATAAAGTTATTGCAACCGTGTCTGTCTTACCCACTGCTTTGATTAGTATCGTTCTCTTACAGTGGGATGTGGCACCAGTCTGCCCTGTGTCTGCCCTCAGTCTGCCCTTAGAACCACCACAGCTCTGGATCTGTATGCATGTGTGTGTGAGTGAGTGTGTGTGTGTAGAGAGAAAGAGAAAGAGAGAGAGAGAGAGAGAGAGAGAGTGTGGAAGTGAAGGCCATGGGCGCATTAGCTCTTAATGACAGAATTACTGTGTTGAGTCATCATGTAGCTACACGAAACTCTTCTCATTGAGCGAGCTGAAGCTGCAGATTATCTGCTGTGTGGACGTGTTGCTCTCCTCCTCTGAAGAGCAGCCGTCTCTCTGGAGTAAAAGGAAAAGACAAATGAAGGGGAAGAAAAAAACTGACGCATTATGGGAAAGGAGCTGTAAAAAAAACGACAACATCTT
Organism: Hemibagrus wyckioides; assembly: GCF_019097595.1. Lineage (NCBI taxonomy): Eukaryota > Metazoa > Chordata > Actinopteri > Siluriformes > Bagridae > Hemibagrus > Hemibagrus wyckioides. The sequence continues at coordinate 5,476,530 of NC_080736.1, read as the reverse complement.
GTAAACCAGGCCATGATTAGGAGACATGAATGACAAAGGCGCAAAGGAATGAAGGGACACATTTGATAATCATTAAAGCTGTTATGGGTTTCAGAGAAGTCATTGTGGTATGATATACTAGCGCCAAGATGAAGCCAAACACAACAAAGAAGTAAAGAGGAGTTACGAGTGCGCGGTTATATGTTTTTGGCGTCCACGTTAGATTTTTCGCTGTTAACAAATGTCTTAAGGCGGAAAATGTCCTTTTGTAGAGTTCAGTCGATGATGGTTGGAAAAATACACAGAATGGTGACCAGAAACAATGCTGGGGCTGATTTCTTTCTAGCCTTGGCTGTAGATTCTCACAAATCCCACAAAGTGACACACCCCCTAGATTTCCATCTCCACCGGATGATATTTTTCACATTCCTCCATAACATATCTTCAGCGGCGGATGAGAAGGTGTGTGTGAAATACAGTGGATGATTTATTTTATCGTCCTTCTTTTCTCAAAATACACTTCGGAACTAAAAGTAGATAGAGTAAGCACATGTTGTCCAGATGCAAAGTCAAAATTACATAAAAGGACAGACAACAGACCTGTTTAGTTTTTTTTTTGTTGTTGTTGTTGGTTTGAGTGAATTGGCTTACAACTTTTCCATTTTTCATGCTTTCTATTCGCAAAAAACATGGCATAAACCCAGTAGAGCAGTACACACTCATGAATGCAGCTGCTTGTCTATCTTTTAGAGTGTGTTCCTGTATATATATATATATATACTCTTACTGTCTAGTTGGTGTGTGTGTGTGTGTGTGTGTTAGCACAATCTTGCTGAGAGCTCGCTGCTGTTGTGGTGTGGCAGTGTAAACTCTGCGGTCTGCTCTATTTTCTTACTCCGGTTTCAGCATGCAGACTGAAAACAGTCATATTTTTAATGGCAGAGAGCAGAGAGCTATAAATTTACAGGGCTGAGTTTGTATTTTATCCACTTTTACATAATGAAAATTCCAGAGCAGAGCAAGCAAAGTTAAATCCTGGCTTTGTGTGTATGTGTGTGTGTGTGTGTGTGTGTGTGGGGTAGGCTTGATGGAACACTAGAGAGTTGGTGAACTTGTACAATATGTCATAAGTAAACTGAAACTGAGTCTTTGGGCAATTTAAGGCCCTTTTATAAAAAAAAAAAACCCAAGCCTTTAAATAAAGCTCAAAGCGTGTACTCTTTGGGATGTGCTGAGTGAAACATAATCAAGTCTCCAGCCTAATGATCCTGATGAAGAAAATCCCGGCTCAGAGTCCCAATTACTTATTATATGCCTTGTCACAGTGTCCATTGTTCGGTTCTCTATGTAATACGGCTTGCCTAAACTATCACGGCACCCTTTCAAGCTCAGTGGAGTCAGCCAGTCCAGACACCGCACTGGTGCCACCTGTAGCCATCAAACCACATAGCATGCACCTGTCCATAAAACACACCCAGTTTTTTTTAGGTAACACACACACACAAACACATGAACACACGTATAGGGATATCTGAGATGCAGGGAGATGGCTGAACCTCAGCATGGCTGCAGGGTGGCAGGGTGGTGCGGAGTTGCCCATACGCCCTTCTTTTGTAGCTGTGTGTTGTGTATCACACAGTCATTGTCTGTGTGTGTATGGTGGGAGTGTGGGTTAAGGGGGATTACGCAGTTGCCCCTGGCTGTAGACGAGACTCTGTAATTGATACTAAGTGACTCATCTTTTATCTGGATAAAGCGAAGGACAAGCCATCAATTCAGCTGTTATATAACACAGGCCATTTGTGTGCAAATATCACGCTGTCTTTGTCCAATAGCTTCTTTTCAGAAGGCTAGGATAGTGTTTCAGTTGATATAGCGTACATTATTACAGTAATACACAAGTCAGAGCGTAGAACACTGTAGGGTTTAGTTAAATGGTGGATCACTCATCAGCCTCAATCGCTTCCAACATCAACACCGTCCACCTCCACCACCATCAACCCTGTCCAATCAACTTTGCACACATTCCATAATAATCAGAGTAATACTTCTAATTATTAAATATATTGTCTTACACTTTCAACTGCTGAGCAATTTGCATTGGTTAATTTATATAAAAAGTTGTAAAGTCCTTTCTACCCCTTTTAAGATTTATTTTATGACTTGTATGAAATCAAATTATAATTTTTTCACTTTTTAATTTTTTAACTGTTTATTTATTTATTTATTTATTTATTTAGGATCAGCAAATACAAAAAATATGGTTAACTAACATCCATGCTCATGACATAGTCACATTAAGCACATCTATCTATCCATCCATCCATCCATCCATCCATCCATCTTCATTATTCTGGTCAAAGTTTCAGTGAATCCTGGATCCAATCCCAGCGACAATGGGTGTGAAAACTGGAAACATGTGACACCAGTCTATCACATTGCACCTAGCATTCACTCAAAAATACACGCAATATTGCATATCTAATACGCCTACCTGCATACTTCTGAACAGTCGGAGGAAATTGGAAAACCCAGAAGAAACCCCTCTCACACACAGATGGGGAGAATGGGAGCTCAAATCATTTTCTAATGAAACCAACAGACTGTATATAGCATCTTTAAAGCTTTCGCATACTCACGACATTACGTTAGTGTTTCTTTATTTGGGCTTGTCATCGAGAAAAAAAAACAACACAGAGAGAGAAAAAGAGAGAGAAAGTAAAAGAGGGATGCTTCTGCACTGTGATCACTGTGGCTGAGAAAAGTGGAGCCAAGCCTCCCAAAGCATGAAAACCTTTTTTCCCGTCAAACCACCGTGACTGAGTCAATTAGGACCCATCCGCAGCAAAACAATCTTATTTCCCGAAGATATTTGGGGCGTTTAATTCTTAAACAATATTGCCTGCCGCTCTGTGCCTCACTCTTTATTGCCTTCGCCTTTTTTATTGCTCTTCCCCAAGTCATTAGAGTAAAGTAAATGAGTGGTGTAGCGAGCGTCGCCACTGAACACATTACCGTACACTATCTTTAATTATTTCCACGGCCGCTCTTATTGTGTGCCTTCGCCCATTAAGATCACGGGAAAAGATGAGCGAAGGAAGATGTTCTTACGCACCTGAGTGGAGGGGTGGAGTGGAGTGGACTAGACGGCAACATGTGGTGGTCGTATGCTTACTCAATTCAGTTTATACGGGATTTCTTTGCTTCTTTGCTTTCAATGTTTCCACATATAAACCCTTTCCAGAAAACTGGAACTGTGCTTTATTCCCTAATGCTGAGTTTTCACATCAAAAGTTGGCTCGTTGTGAAGACTGCTTTTACAGAATACTACAATCCTGGTTACAGTGAAATGAAAGTTTTTTTTACAATAAGAAAAATAGATTATAAATAAATAAATAAATAAATCCAGTCGTTTAGAAGAAAGGTGGAATGATGTGTGGATGTTTGGGCCTTAATCAAACATACAGAATTTAACCTCAGCTTTCCCTCAATCGTGTTAAAATAGTAGTGTTTGTGTTGTTTTGTGTGTGTTTAGACAGTGGGCCTCGAGTCCCCTGCTTACTGGATAATCATGCTAACTGGGAACAATTTCCTGTGGCGGTTCTGCTGGGCCTGTCTGCCCTGAGAGTGGTTAAGTGTCTGATTATACCGCATTGTGACTGTTTTAATATACATGCGCTCGTGCGAGAGACACAACATTCGTCTGCAATCAAATATACAAACAAACCAGAGAGACAGCATTTTACGTAAATGACAGGGTTGCATCAGAGGAAGAGAGTGTAAGAGTGGGGAAAAAAAGATCTATATACTCAGAGAGAGAGAGAGAGAGAGAGAGAGAGAGAGAGAGAGAGAAAGATGAGTTCTATCTGCGTTGACGTGAATGATTGACAGGACACATAGACCCGGAATGTCGGTTGGGTGATAAACAGTAGGTGAAGGATGAATGTTTTGTCGTATCATTCCCCAAAAACTCAAGCACCTCCACTTCAGCTGTCCTCACCTTCCAGACTCACCGCAATTCTTCTCATCACATCGCTCAGAGCATGTCGGTTTGCCGTAATTGCCTGCTGTGTGCTGCTGAGGTGTAAGGTGTCTTTTTACCTTGTTTATGAACTTTCGGACACGTTTATGCGTAAACATGGCCACAGAGGAATTCGCTCCAACTTTGACCCGCCCTACAGACAGAAATCCGTCTGGGTAATGTCGGACCGCGACGAAACTTGAGACTGTTGACAAGTTGAAACATAGGTGAGAGTCAGAAGTGTGTGTGTGTGTGTATAAATTAGTAACTCTGTTATAACTCCTTAAAAACAGTGACGTGGTCTGCGTTTCGAATTGGCCTGCTGACATTAGTGGTAATGCGGTTATAATTAGATCTGATTCAGAAGATCAGTAGAAAAGTAATATAATCTTGTCTCAGATTAGGAGTTCAGCCCTATGCTCAGAGCAAGCCCACTGAGCATTTCAGGTCATGTTTACTGTTGTAAATCTCAGTGAAGTATTCTCTCTCTCTCTCTCTCTCTCTCTCTCTGTCTCTCTCTGTCTTCTAGACTGTGCCAGGCATAATCTTCAAATCATTTCACTCAGTGCCAGAGCAGATCTGCGGTGCATTTTTCAAATGCTGACTTACAGCAAACACTTCCTAAAACAGATCCGAATCTAACGTCACACCGGCCGTGAATAAAATCCACCTGGCGAAAAAAGGATGTGTTGTGAATCGAGGACACGGTACTCCGGTATTCGATTTCCAGAAGCAGTTTATTTCACATCCACCCCCTCAGAATTCAGTCGAACCTGACCTCTATGAGCCTGCCAGTCGAGAACAAGGCTGCAGGGCGGGGTCACACCTTTCAGAAAAATTCAACATGGAGGAAGTTGTTATTACCGTAAGTTCCATATTATCGCTCGCAAGCTAAGAACTAGCATCAAGCTAAGCGATGGTTCACTCCACCACTGCGTTTTCTCCAGGATGCGAGACAGCTCCATGATGTAACTATAATGGGCACTTAAAGAGTCATAGCCAAATCTGTTATATAAGAGGAATAAAACACTCGGGAATATTCTTTTAATGTAAAATAGTAAACTTCTGGTTGGTAGCAAAACCTCTGCTTCCTGTTGTTTCACATCACACAACCAGTCATTGATTATTTTCCTTAAAAAGCACTGCAATAAACATCCAGGCTGAGAGTGTGGTGTAGGTGTAAGCAATTAGATAGAAAAAAGACTGTAGCTAAAAGGTGGATGTAATGTATATAATATTATTCTGTGGCAATTCAGCGTATATTTTTGCTGTTACTCATTTTTTCTTCTCCCTATATATATATCTCTCTCGAGTTGCCACTATATTAGGTACGGGAATTGGTCTTGTGTGTATGATAAACTAGCAAGGGGAAGAATAAAAGACAAAGCATGCCTAAATACAATAAATGTGTATTTGAAGCTGTACGGTAAGTACAGCAAAGAAGAGATAGTGATATCTTAATAACAATATATCCGTAACACTATACAGTAAGAGTAAATAAATAATAGATGCCGGTAGCTACAGTGACATGTTTTTGCTTTGAGCAGTTTAAAATGTAACACAATAGTCTTGAACAAAAAAAAAAGAAAGGCAAAGCTCCCCACGCTGTTAAACACCATTTCTCATGCAGCAAAACACAGCTCACATATCACAGAGTCATATTGCCAAAATACAGAGACTAGAGAGAATAGCTTGCGCCTTTCCCTCTGCGGATCCCTTCTAAGTCTTATCGCTCTGTCCATCTGTGTAAGTATCTATTTTTTAGCAAAGTCAGGTTGGTTGGGTACACGGAGGTGTCAATCCCGCTGTGTCTGTCAAAAAGTCAAGCAGTGTAACACTCCAAAGCACATGGCAGATGTGCAAGGTGTAGGTGTGTGTGTGTGTGTGTGTGTGTGTGTGTGTGAGAGAGAGTGAGAGAGTGCGTGATGTGCAGGAATTTTCCAGAGGGCTTCCTTGTTCAGGCCTATCCCTCGTGAAGTCGCTGAGGCCCGCAGACATCCACTCTGAGTTCATTGAATATTAATTATTCTGACAGACAGCCTTATTAATCATGCCTCAAGCAGCATAGCTTAACAAACCACACAAAGACCTCTTTTTTAATGTTACCAAGTGATATGCAACATGATGCTTTTCTTTATTGGAAGTGTGTATAATTTTGTGTGTATTTGTGTGTGTGTGTGTGTTTTAATGCCATGGGGATTACATCATACTGTGGTAAACTATGTTAGCTCTCTGGAGACTGTGATAGTGTGTCAGTTGTGTGTGTGTGTGTGTGTGGGCTTGTTGTGTTTGTGTGTATTTTCTCTTCATGGCTGTCTTTTTGATACATGAATCAAAAGACTCTCGACCTCATTTGGGGAGTGACTTCATCTCTGTTTAATGATGGAGCTGAAAAAAATAAATAAAGCCTAGCAGATCCCTAGCTCTCATACTTTGTTTGTTTAAATGCTTTTTGTGTGTGTATATGTAGAGAATAACACACAACAGATCATGTAGTGATGGCTGAAAATAAGCCATAATGATCCGGGATGATGTGATGGGGTAGGATGCGAAGTTACTATTAGCAACCAGAAGTTGACCACCATGATTTATCAATAATCACAATTTTTAGTTTAGTAATAAGAACTTTAATTGTGACTATAAACGATTAAAAAGCAAACAAGCATTAAACAAGTTATATCCCGTTATCGCTTATGTTATAGCAGCTATAAACAGTCGTTTCCTCACTATCCTCCTTTACAAAATCATGTAACTGATAAACTGAAAGTCGTCTATCCTGAAGACTCTCATGTGGTGGTAAACTTATTTGCAGAGCTCTGGCACTCGAGACTCCTTCTATAAATGTTAAGATAAGTCCACAGATTAAAAAGGTTAAGGTTATGTGGTGCTGTCCAGGAAACAATAACATACTAGAACAAGTGCATTAACGTAAACGTAAAAAGCCAGAGATACTTTTATAGAAAGTTAATCCACACTTTTCTAATTCCAGTGAGTATTAATGCATAATAATTACACCTGGGTCTAAATGTGTTTGGTTTTGGTCTCAGATCCAATCAGACACACCCAGAAGATGTGCCAATGCTAATCCAGGAGTGTAGGTACACAGGTTTAATACCAGTTCTGTTTCCTGCGAGGAAAACAAAACCATTTATGACGCAAACATATTTCATTTAACTACTAGCCACTATTGAGCTTGATATTTAAGATATTTTCCTAACTGTAGAAAGTGACAAACAAAGCAAAATGTGCCAAAACTTTAATCTTAGCAAAAGTGCAGACAATATTTTTTGTTGTAGAAAGCAAAGACTGGTCCAACACCAAAACAAATTAAACAAACAAAGAAACAAACAAATATATATATATATATATATATATATATATATATATATATATATATATATATATATGTATATATATATATATATATATATATATATATATATATATATATATATATATATCATATAATATAATATAACAATATCATAAAATATATTATATATATTTTTATGTATTAAAAATATATTATATATATTATATTTTTTTTTCTAATATTCCTATATATTCTTATATACAGAGAGTTCCAGGTTTGTTGGGTGTTTCCATGGCATACTTGGTGATGAAGTGGTCAGCTTTGGTACTTTATTTTCACTAAATGTGGTCAAAAACCTGCCTATGTTTACAGAAAGAGGCCATTTGAAGGATTTTATCCATGTCCTGTTGGTATACATGTGTTTAACTCTTCTGAAAGGAAACAATAATAAAGTTTTTTCATTTAAACCCGAAAAAGCTTATCGAGGACATGGTGCTGAAAAGTTTGTACTCCCATCAGAAACCAGTGCACATGTGAATAGAGAGATGTGAAAATATCAACCTTCAGGATTCGGGCCAGAAAAATGCACAATATCAGGACGATATCAATAAAAGAAAACACTTGACCCTGCCATTAACTTCTATAACTTTTCATAAGATTAGACTTTTTGGAATGGTTAACATGTTGGTGTGTTTAAATAGTGAATCGGTTCAAATCCGAATCTCTTGCACGTCTGCTTCTTTTGTGGATTTGGTTCTTTATCAATTGTTTAGGTAAAGAAGAATGAGGATATCAGTACAGCATTCCTTTTACTAATCTTAGAGCTTGTGTGTGTGTGGATAATGCTTCAGCTGATAATATTGTTAAATATTGCCAAAAGCACTGTTCAAATTAAGATAGCCACATACTCTGAATTCCTGTAAGCGTGAAATAAGTTCCATAGCGCAATACTTGACAGTTGGTCACTTCCTCATTTTCTTTTCACCTTTACAACACTGTGCCGTGTTTTGTGATCTGCGCCGGATTGTGGGAAGTGAGTTGTTTGGCTGTTGGGTTTGACAGAAACAAGTAAAGATCCACACAGTATTGAAATATCCTGCATGTTTATGCAGTCTGGAAAATTGAAATGCATTGTCTAGCAAAACGCTCGTTTGAGAGGATCGTTTCGAGCGTTGTTTCTCAGTCTGATGATTCAATCTTTTGTTTAATAACCACTTTCATCTCTCGCGTTGATGCCTCTTCGTCGAGATTACGCTGCGATGTGTTCATGAAAAATTTATCGGAGATTATCTGCATATTTCTGAATCCCTTGATTAGCTTCCTGTCAATGGGTGGGAGCATGACAGCAATGCTAATGTTTTTCACTTCTGGTTTGACAAAATTTCATTCTTTCAGTCACGGGGGGGGGGACGTGGTTAATGCAGTGTTTTTTTTGCTCCACCCATATGGCGTCGTGGTAGAAAGTGCATAGAATAATGATGTAATGTATAACTAGCGGCTAGGAGGAAAAAAGACTCGTGCCACGTTGGTGAAGAAATCATCCCCTGATCGCTTCTCTGTTCCCGGCATCGTTCTATTGGCTGTTCCAGTTTGAGGAAAACTTTGTAGCAGCAACTCGACTTTGTAGCACTCTGATGGCACAGAGATAGCTCATTATCTAACGCTGTAGCCCTTACGATTCAACACCCCATACTGAGTCTGCATGTAATTGCTTTCATGGATTTATTGTGCAAAAATAAGTAGGGCTTTGAAGTATTTAAAGGACTAACCTAACGATGGAGGGAACGGAAAGAGAACGAGAACGAGAAAGATACCAGAGGTGGCAGTGCAACGGTGAAAAAAGTACAACGATGCATTTTTCTCTCGCTAAGACAGGCAGAAGAATATGTGAGGATTTAATCATCCACAATTACAAAGACTGAGAGAGAGAGAGAGAGAGAGAGAGAGCAATCAAGTGTAAACGTCTAAACAATGTGGAGCAGAATTGCAGCAGCTCTGATTTGTGGGAGAAGCAGTCAGGGCCGAGAGCTTATTTAGCAAATATGCAGAACTGCTTTTGACCCCGTGGCGACCGCTTCGATACCCTCACCCTCCCCTTTGCCGGTCGTTAATCATGGTTGGGAATGAGAGCGGGCACTTGTGTAAGTGACATAATGGAATATTTCTTCTCTCGCCACTCATCTGACAACATGGCACTTGTTTCTTCACTGGTGTGTGTTCGTGTTGTTTTCTAATTAATTCATTGGCAGATATATTGTTAGCTGGGAGCTTTTTTTTTTTTTTTGACTCTACTTGTCTGAGAGAGTCAAAAGAGAAAGAGACAGAAAGAGAAAGGGAGGGAGGGTTATCTGGTTACTCCAGCCTTTTCCCACACGTTGATCAGAAGCTGAAAGACAAGAGCATGTGTCCCTTGCAGCGATGACTTTACTCCTGTTTCCAGTTTAACCTATTAAACTGTCCTTTGTCCTGTCCTGTCCTGTCTCAGTCCCCTTTACATCTCCTCCTCCTCCTCCATCCACTGGCACTGGCCCAGTTGTATTCATGCTGACCCTTGGTAAGTTTTGCCGAGACTGGAAATACCTCGGTGCCCGATCTCAGCCGGAGACTGACAAGTGAGATCAGTGTGTCTTGTTGCCAGAAAAAAGAGGAGTATATACTACCACCGTTTGATGAGCAGTGGGGCAATAAATTCATTTATCATCATTTTATGCCTCATCAAACACTTTGCCAGCCCCCTCCATGGGAGTAGCACAAATTAACCAGTGAAAAAGCGGTAATTTTTTTTTTTTTTTTTGCCGGGACTCAGTAAGTGCTTTTTGATTGCCTTCTCCAACAATTCTTCCTTTGACAAGCTAATAAATCAGATCTGTAGAAGAAGACAGGTCTGACTTGAGCTCAAGAATATAAAAAGGATAAAAAAAATAAAACACTGAGTGAGTGGGATGATGTGAGTTTTGCCTTAAACAATTGCCTCTTACAAACATCAGCTGCTGGTCTTTTTTCCCCCCATTCTTTCACAAGGAGCCAAAAGGGCACCATCACAGAGTCACGGTCACTCCGGATGTGAACAGATTTTTCTCTTTTTTTTTTTTTCCATGGCTACTGGTTCGACATGGAACCGACCCAATGTAGACTGCTTGTAGTTTTGTTTTTGCATGCTAATCAGGGTGGACGCTAGCTAAGCACATGGGCATGTGCGTGAAATCTGTCGCTTCATTCTTCTTGCTTGTGTGTTTGCTGCTCAGGTGAGCACACAGCATGCGCAAAGCTTTCCAGCTCAACTGGCTGCCTCATCCACAGCCAGGGAATTAAGCACCGGACTGGAAATACCACCAGTTATTGAAAATGAGGTCAATCGATTATTTAAGCCTGGGTAAGCTCAAGACGTGGTGTAGCAGGTATTAGCACATTTGACTCGTGTCAGCGGGTTCAAGACTCCTCTGTACCTTCATGAGGGGAGGCCACAGTTGGTGGTTTGTCTGTTGGAAAACACCTCGCTGAGGAGATTAGCTTGTTGCACTTGCCTGTGATGCACAATGCTAAGAGGTGAGGTAGAGGCTGAAACACTGAAAACTTTTAGTTTAGGCGTTAGCCTTGTTTGCTTCACATCACTGGGGTTAGGGGGTTTGATTCCCCCTTGCACCTTATGTTTATGGAATTTGCACGTTCTCCCTATGCTTCGAGGTTCCCTCATGGTACTCCGGTGTTCTCCCCAGTTCCAAGACATGCATCGTAGACTGACTGACATCTCTGGATCATCCGTAGTGTGTGATTGAGTGTGTGATGGGTTTGCATCCTATCTGCCATGTCCCCTGTTATAGGTCTTGGCTATCAGTGACCCTCTGTCTCTCGGAATATAAATTGACTACAGTGATGTCATTCATGCTGTTATTCAATGGGCCAATCATTTAATTTCAGTCCATTTCCATATTAAGCATCATAATAGAGTTTGTGAGTTCGACTGTTGGATGGTTGGTGGTTTTTGTATTTTAGAAACTGCTGATCCCATTGAATCGCTTCTAGAGTTTAGATAGAATGGTATGAAAACCAAAAGCATCCAGCAGTTCTGTGGGCGGACACGCCTTGTTGATGATAAAGATCAGAGGAGAATGGCCAGACTGCTTTGAGTTGACTGGAAGGTTACAGTGACTCAAATAAGCACTCTTTACAACCATGCTGAACAGAAAAGCACTTAAGAAAATTGAAAGCTTGAGGTGGACGCAGCAGCAGAAGATCACATCAGTTCCATTCTTTTCAGCCAAGATGCTGCAGTGGGCACAGATTCACTGAAACTGGACAGGTGAAGTTTGGGGGAAAAAAAAGATCAGACACCAGTATGTAGTTATTTAGATTTTATTGAAAAACATTAAAAATCAGTCAAACATACTGTCTTTTTTAAACTACTGTATAATGTTTTTAGACTGTTGGTTTTTTTAAATTTATTTATTTATTATTTTGGAAATTTTCAGAAATGTCCACACCTTGTTTTCTGTTGCTTGTAACATCTGATACAAGAATTTTGCACGTAATTGTTCGACCACTTGTACACCACCACATGGTTACATAGTTTATTGAGCCTGCTGGTGATATACACAGATTCTAGGAACTCTTTCATGCTCATGGCATGTGTGTGTGTGTGTGTTAGCCCTGGTCCAGTGTGAGTTTGTATAGCATGTCTCTTCTACCCTCTCATTAGTGCTCTCTGTACACACACACACACACGCACACACACACACACACACACACACATGCATGCACTGTGCGTAGCTTAAAATAACCCCAGCGAAGCAGCAGCCGTTTATCTGTATCTAGGGAGCTGATCCAATTACAGCTCTCACATTTGCATCCATCAGCCTGAGTGAGGTGAAAACACTAAAAAAACAAAAATGGTCAAACAGAAAAAAAATAATGCACAAGAAATTAGACAGGAGTGCTGCACCCTTCGATGTGACCTCCAGGTGGGAGGCCAATCATGGCTTCTCTCTCTCTCTCTCTCTTTCTCTCTATTTGCCTCCATCTTACCAAGTGAGCGCATCATTACGTTAAATATCAGTGTCTTAATGTGGAACAGATGTCTGCTTGAAAGGGATCATTTAAAAAAAGGGCAAAGGTAAATAAACACTCAGGCAAACTTGTAGACCTCCTTTCCATTCCTTCAGTGCCTCTCTCTCTCTCTCTCTCCCCATCCCTCCCTTCATAGCATGGACCCTCTGAAGTCCCTGCAAAGAAAACAGTTCATCAATCTTCATCAGAACCATTAAAGAGAGGAATAATAGGGCCTGCTTATCTCGCCTAAGTGCTGCCTTGGGGCTCCAAGGACAGACAGTGAATGTGTCGACATATTGAAAACTCTTTCTGTGTTGCTTTGTTTATTTTTAACATAACTAAAATCTGAAATGCTTTTCGAATTACATGTATGCAGCTCTATCTTATTGATACAACCTTAACTGACACAAGTGTAATTGTATCTGTGTGAGAAGTGGGGGGAAAAAAATGCACGCTTACAATAAAAGAGAAAATACACATGTGCTTATGTGTCATTTTAATTTTAATGATCCCCACTGAATCTGTGGAAACGTTTCCTGGAATTCACACCTAGATGTAAAAGCACTAACTAACAGCTTTCGCTGGACTTTCATTAATCAGGAGGAAAAATAAAATAAATTTATTTAGTCATTATTGGTTTGTGTGGCTTTCTAGAAATAAGCTAAAAAAAGGCTTTTATTATTTACAACAAAACAAAACAGAACATTGATGCATTTTCTTAATCTAATTTTATTAGAAACATGATTAGGGAACACTCCCTGCGCCAATTCAGTATAATTCAATATAATATAATTCTTTCTAAAAGAAGGTTGCTCATTATTTTTATTTATTTGAATAAATAAATAAATAAATAAATAACATAGATAGATAGATAGATAGATAGATAGATAGATAGATAGATAGATAGATAGATAGATAGATAGATAGATAGAGAGGCTATATTCATGTGGAGGTATATTTTCAGCAAAAAAAAAAAAAAAAAATGGTCCTAAACTCTGCTGTTCAGTCTCGCTAAGTTGGTACTAACAATCAAGCATACACATTTTATACCTTTGTTATGAAAATAAAGCTTATACTATTTTAGTTTTTAGGGGCAAACTTTAATCACTGTCCATTTACCTTAAATCATTTGTAACAGTACACTATAACCGTGTTTCCATGTGAAAGACACATAAAACCAGTACCCATGATTGAGAGTACCACCCCAGTGACAAGGAAAGGTACAGTTTAGTACTATTTTTTCTGCAAGTGTAGGTTTCTCTCGGCCCGTCAGACGGCCGAATGAGGCGAGTGTAATCTGTCCCTGGAGAAAACCGTAGAAAAACAGTGGCTGAAGTCCGCGGCTGCAGAGGCAGAAAAACAGCAGTAAATCATGAGCTGTCGGTTAAAGCTGAGCACGTTTACATTGTGTCCCTGCCTATTTCGGATGTGCTTTAAACCTGAAGGATTTATGTGCTGCCCAACACACACACCAACACACACACACACACTTCTCTTATTATTTGCTTATCTTTCATTATTATAAAGCCAGGTAATTGATTCTATACTACACCAGAAACATACCCTGGCATTAACATCAGTAACCAAATGGAAACATTTTAATAATAATAATAATAATAATAATAATAATAATAATAATAATAATAATAATAATAATAATAAGCTCCAGTTTTTGTGAAGAAAAAAAAATCAGTTCACTCATGCAAATGTCCCCTTAAGGTCAAACCTCTTACCTCTAAACTCACACTCTTATTTTTGTGAAGATATTTAGACCTCATCTAGATATAAACACACACACACACACACACACACACACACACACTACGTGATCTTTAATAGCCAACGAAACGCTCCACGTTAGTCGTGCCTTGACAGCTTTTTTTTTTTAAGGAGAAAATGGAGCTAATTTGTGAAAATGAGGCCCCATGGCCGCGTCACTCACACAAGCGCGCGCACACACACACACACACACACACCTTGCGGAAGCAGCGCGGAGAGGAGAGGAACAGCTGGCCTGCATTTTTAGCCCCCATAATTAATTAAGCGCTTCCTCAGTGGGATCGGATGATTAAATAAAAAAGGGAAGGCGGTTTTCCCAGCGTGCTCCAGTGAAGAGAGAGAGAGAGAGAGAGAGAGAGAGAGAGACCACTCCAGCTTCAGTAGTGAAGGCGTTTAGACAAAATTGTCACAATTCTTACCCCTTTTCTTACCAGCTCATGTTAAGCTGGCTTGCTTTCTTATAAATAATAATAATAATAATAATAATAATAATAATAATAATAATAATAATAAATAAGCATATGACAATATTCTTCTTCTTTTAAAAAAAATCTGAGCTGGTCTTTGTCCTCCTTTTCTCTCTCTGTCTATTTTATTTATTTTCTTTTTTCTTTTTCTTTCCCTCCTTAAACTGCGTGCTCCAGTGAAGAGAAAGAGAGGGACTCCGATCCAGCTGTGCTAGACAACAGGTCAAATGACACAATTCTCTCTCTCTCTCTCTCTCTCTCTCTCTCTTTCTTCATTGCTTATGCAAGACCTGCTCTCTCTCTCTCTCTCTCTCTCTCTCTCTCTCTCTCTCTCTCAGTTCATCGTTTTATCTTAATTTCCCCTTCCTTTGGTTTAAGATAAGCATTTAAGCAAAACATCCAGACATTTTGTTCACTTCAAGTAAAAGACAGAGGAAACAAAAAAAAACATATTCTGTCACTATTTGGACAAACTTGCTCTGTTTCTCTGTTGCTTCTCCCGGATGTGGAGCGCGCCAAATAAAAATGGTGTCCTTTTACACGATCGAGCTGAATTTGATTCTGCTCAGCTGGAGTCTTGTCACTGATGAGAGATCATGTAGACATCGGCTGTTATCAGGCGTGCTGCTGATATGAAAGTCGAAGTTCTTTTTTGGAAACACATTCGGTGCAGCACATTTTTGCAACGCGATCATCAACAGGTTGAGACAGACATGCACGCGCACACTCACGCACACACACACACACACACGCGCGCGCGCGCGAGGTGTTACAGGACGGCAGGTGTAACACTTCAGCAGTGGGTTAAATTGTGAAAAGAAATATCTTCATCACATTCGGCCCTTATTAATTAATTATTATTTGATTTACCTTTGTTTATTTTCTATTGATAAATAATTATTATCCTTTAATTTCTATAGTTACAGATTTAGGATTTTAGGAAACACGGAAGCTTGAACGTCACGTGACCAGGTCCAGGACAATTTGTGCTCTTTTATTTTCTTTGGAACACACACGCCTACACACACACACACACACCTACACGCACGCGCACGAAAGCGCAGGAACTCTGACACACACACACACTTTTCCTGGTTCATGGTTGATTTTCCTCTCTCGTTTTCCTTTATTTTTCCCAACTACATATTTGGTTAAATTTTTTTCTTGAAATGAAAATGTTTTATAGATTTGATTTCTGTATGCTTAGAGGATGATTTCAACAATTTCAAGTGTGAGTTCTCACGTAAATAGTCCCATGGTCAATCTTAAAACCTTATAACCCTGATAAACGAGATGTTTTAATAAGAGTGAATTTCGATAAAAAAAAATTCGAAAACAAATCTAGGTGTTAATGAAAGAATAATTAAGGATTGGCGCGAGACGCGTTGCTACTGTGTATAGTTAATTATTTAGCACTTCACTTGTATTCTTTGTTTCATTCTTTGCAATTTTTTATTTCATATTGTGTTTGCTTTCCTTCCTAAAATAATTTAACCATACAGCCTGTCAAAGTCGCATAGCCCCCCAAAAATAGCCCTATATATATATATATATATAATTTCGTTGTACAGCACACAACTTTCACTTTCATCCAAAGAAGATATATCAAATACGGAAGTGAACATGAATCACTGGATGTTATTGCAGGTTTGGTGTTGTTGCTTAGGCACAAATGCGTTTCTCGTGTAACCTCTAATTACTTTCTCTTTTTTTCCCCTCTCTCTCTCTCTACCATTATGAGAATAAATAAGTTTTCTGCATGTCCGATCCACGCGTTAATGTGCAAAAGGTTGCGCGATCAATTCACAGATCATGACATTTACAGTGTAAGAAAAATGTCGGGTGAATTTCAGTCGATTCGAAACAAGCAGTGGAGGGAAAACAATCAACGTTTTTCTTCGCAGTAGCGAAAAAAGAGAGAATGGTTTGCAGCTGCACGAAATTGTGCATGTTTTGGCGTTGGAGGGAAATTCTCAGAAAGCTAATGATTTAAAAAAAAAAAAAAGAGGCATATAATCACATATATTAAGATATCCATAAAATCCATAATGTATAGCCGTTTTTTTTTTCATGCCATAAAATTTACACATCAAATGAAGCGACAGCGGCGGATCAGTCACGTGGTCTGGGCCTTTTGCAAATATCCCCCAGAGCTCATAACGACTAAATATGGCAAGAAAGAAAAAAAAAAAACAGTCCTAGCCTACTCAGTGTAGAAATTAGTGGGAAGGATTTCACACGACTTTTACTGAACCTATTAGGCGTTATTTTACCCCCCCCCCCCCCCCCCTGCAGTGTTCTACCCGCTATTGTACACCCAAAGCCTTTGAACCAGGCTTTCCCCTTATACTTCCAGTTTATCCGTTTAAACGTCCAATTGATTTCCATCAAGCGGAAAATAAGATCGTAAATTATTATCGATAGCTCAATATTTTAGGCCTCTGAAAGTCAGGCGAAAAAAAAATAAATATATATATTAAAAAAAAAAAATCCATGGGGTAAAATATCGCCGTAAAATGTGAAAACTCAAAAGCAATAAATGTTTACTTGGCTAGGAGAATGTCCTTTGGCACTCTGGAATGTCATTTCCGTTTTACTTAAATCTACTAAAATGCATTTTTTTTAATGCGCAGAAGGAGCATCATTTCCTAGAGGGGAGCTGGGGAAAAAGAGAAAAAAAAGGAGAGAGAAAAAAGGTGATTATGCTATTTAGGAGGCTGGGGTGTAGTGGGAGATGAAATATGGCGGGTCTCTGGGCTGCGGGGAAAAGACATTAGAGCTGCGGGAATTCAATGTAACCCAGGGGACTTTTCAAGTGGAGGGCGCAAAGTAAACTATAGAGATTAATGACCCGACCTCAGACCTGGGCAATCTGCTCCCCTTTTATACCTGCACCTATTATTATTATTATTAGTAGTAGTAGTAGTAGTAGTAGTAGTAGATGCGTGAATAAATCGAATATTGTTTCTAAATTAGTTTTCTTCTTTTGTTCCAACAATGTAGCTACAACTATAACACTATAAATACTCCACGGAAGTAAATACGCGGAGCTAATTATCTGCGCCTTTTGCAACGAGGGCCATATCTTGATTCTGATGTCAGTCAATAATATCCAAACCTTATCCCAAGAGCCAGACATGAATGTCTGTTTAAAATGAAGGAATTGTTAAAGGGGTTACGGTTACCAGTTTCTTTTTAATGCACGAACAAAATTTGTATTTGCTTAGTTGTGAAACTGTAAAACGCTACCAGTAATTTCGAATCATTTCGTTTTAGGTCTTTACATTATTTCCAAAACAAAAAGTGCACAATTAATTTTGAAAAAATGATTGTTTACATTTAATAGAGGCAAGCGATTGGTACCCTAACCCAGATTATTATTATTATTATTATTATTATTAATAATAATAATAATAATAATAATAATAATAATAATAATAATAATAATAATAATCATTTAAGGTTTTTTTTCAATAAATAATAAAAAAAAATAATGAAATAGTGAAAAAAGAAAAATTCAATTATTTGTTCACACAAAAGTGTAAGCACGTGCCTGCAGCCTTGATCCACTGTTAGTTTAGTTGGGTTTGACAGAGGTCCATTTCCTCCTCCTGGCGTGCCACCTGAGGCAAGATGCTCCCTCTGAGTGTTTATGTTTAAGAGTGCAGGGCCCGTATTAGGAGCAAGTGTGACACCTACCTGCGGAGGAGGGTAGAGCTATGGAGTTTTTCCTTAAGAAACGGCCTAGAGGCGCAGGGACACGGTGCTCATGGCGATTGCAATCGCGTCCGTAATCCGCAGTGCTATTTATTCAACCTTTCACACCATTAAGAGTATAACCGAGACGCATATTCCCCAAACACCTCATTGCATTGCATTGGCGGCTGCCTCTCAGTCGCTACGCCGCGGAAACAGTAAAGAGGGTCTAAATTTGGCATAAAATCGAACTCATTACTGGAGTTCAACACCCAATCGCTCGGCACATAACACGACGCGCATGGAGTGTAATTGGGTTAAATGACTGCTCGACACTTCGGCCAGCGTTGTCATATCAATATTCACCTGCTGAAGTACATTCACGCTTGTGAGTCGATGATAACTATTATCCCTCATACAGGTGATAAAAAGAGAGGTTATAAAAAATACCCGGTTTGACCATGAAGCGTTTCGGAATAATAATAAGAATAATAAAAATTCATATAGACCTACATCACTGAATTTCTAAAGCTGTGAATTTCACCTCTGGCTGCAGATGTGTGATTTTTTTTCCCCTCTTATATCCCTGGACATGCAGAGAGAAAAAAAATGAACCCAGTAACCTGAATGACTCTCAGAGTGATTTGACGCCGCAGAAAGGCCTCAACATTTTTAAAGCACTGTTTGCTTTTTTCCTGTGCAGCTGTCACATTTGTCATCCAAAAGCATGCATGTGCCCCAAAACAACTGCTGCACACGCGATTTTTTTTTGTCATAATTTACTTCAAAGATAGTGTATTGTCCATTTTAAATACAAAAATGCTACATTAAATATACATATTAGTCTTTAATACAAATAGACTTAGGCGGCTGCAGCGTTTTAAGACAATTCTTAGATGTTACATCTTGATTAACCATTCAGAAACTAAGATTTGAAGATAAGCATTTACTCAGAAAATAACTGTCCGAAATCCCTTTATCATTAATATTATTTTTTCTCTCTTTCTCTCTCTCTCTCTCTCTCTCTCTTCTTCGTCGTCTTCTTTTATATGCAACCACAAATAATAAATAATAGTCCATGAGCGCGGAGATGAATTCCGGTATTAAATGTTGGACATACCTTTCTTGAGTTCATAAGGGGAGTCTTTGCACAGGTCTACCTGCGCTTGGCTTCTTGCTTTGCTTTCTCGGGCAAGAGCCTCGGCTCGGTTCAAAACGCTCGGACTTATTCCGTTGAAGTGCGTCGCTGCCGAGCTCGTGACGGAGCCGTGGCTGCCGTGCAGGTGGCCGAAAGAGCCGTAGTTCGTGTAGCCCGCATAAAACGGCGACGTGTAGTAGAGAGGCCGGGAGAGCACGGCGCCGCTCGGGAGCGCGCATTGCGTCGAGGTCCGGCTCGGAGACGCGGCGCTAGCTGCCGGTAGAGCGCTCTGAGCTGTGCCCCCTGCGTCGCCGCCTCCTCCTCTGCACCTGTCCGAGGACGTTGCTATTTCCGCCAGAGACCACAGTTTAGGTTTAGGCGCTGACGGAGGAGAATGGATAACGGACGTGGCGTTGCTGTGATTGACTGCGGAGGCACCGTGTCCAACTTCCGGCGGCCTGTCGTGCACGCCAAGCTCGTGGGCCCGCTGCACAAGCGACGGCGACGACGTGGTGGCTTTTGAGGGGTCCACGAGTGCGTCCGCGCGCTCGTCCGCCTCCTTCAAGTCCGAGTCGCTGAGCAAAGGGTCCGAGTCTTTGCCGTGGTGGTCATCGTGAAATCTGTCGCATGGCGCCTCACCCACGTGCAGGATTTTGGGATCTGAAAAATGGGAAAAAAGAAATAAATATTTATCGACATGTACATTATATATATATATATATATATATATATATATATATATATATATATATATATATATATATATATATATAATTAATTAATAAAAGAAGATCTGAAAAACAAACAAATATTACTACACTATGGTGATTATTATTAGCACCCTAATAATAATAATAATAATAATAATAATAATAATCGGATTGTAATAAATGAGATTCAGTTCGCCAGCTGTGCCCCTATTATGCAGCTCAAGATAAATGGACTGCAAAACACCCCGCGTCACCAGCAATTCTCACTCCATAAGGAGTCAAATTAGAGCTCAAGGTGATTATTATTTAAAGCAATTGTCCTATTATAAATAATACACCGCCATTAACCAGCAATCAATTTTGCGCCCGGAGTGGAAAAACGACTGCGAATTAAAAATTGATGATTTTTCCACAGACCTGTCTCCGTATCTGTCGAGTCTCCCTTGTCAATAGGCTTGTTAGGCTCGTCGTCGTCATTTTTCTCCAGGTCGATGTTTTCGTCCTCCTCCTCGTCCTCGCTCCTGTTGCGCGGCGTCCAGGTCATCTTGTTCTCCTTCTTCAGTCTCCTCCGGGCGTTGGCGAACCAGGTGGACACCTGGGTAAGGGTCATCTTGGTAATGATGGCCAGCATGATCTTTTCGCCCTTGGTGGGATACGGGTTCTTGCGGTGCTCGTTGAGCCAGGCCTTCAGAGTCGCGGTGGCGTCCCGGGTCGCGTTCTTACGGTACGCAGGGTCACCGTACGGGTATGAACCCAGTGGTGCTGCGTACGGGTGATAGCCGATAGAGCCAGCCATGCCTGACGTGTGATCATAGGGGGAACTCTGCAAGAAACCCATCAAAACATATTTAATCCCACTGTACCACATATACCATGCATTCAAACTCAAACTTGAACGTGATGCAAGTTTAACAAGCCCCCAAAACTTACTGAACACATAAACACACACACACACACACACACACACACACGCAGAGTACACTAAATCTAATTAATCAAATTACTGTCGCGCCATTCTCAACACATTTTGCTCGTTGTGAATATTTTTAAACATTTTAATAATCCCGGCTCTTAAAATAGACTTTGCAATCAATCTTGTATTCTGCAATCTTTTACAATTTTTCAGAAACATCACTATAAATGTATAAATGTTTTCTTTACTTATAAATTATTATTATTATTATTATTATTATTATTATTATTATTATTATTATTATTATTATTATTATTATTATTATTATTATGCATATACCGTCAGTTTGTTAGGCCACGATGTTGGCTATTATTTTCTTATTTGTTTGTTGTTTATATAAAATGTTCCGTTAAATAAAAACACAAGCAAACTAACAAACCGCTCGTTCGCCACAAAACCCATGCCATCTTAAATTAAATACGGCTTTTAAGAGTTGTTTTTTTTTTTTTGGGCTATGTAGAGCTATATGAAACTTATGCAAATGCGAAGCAAATGTTTGCCGCTGAAAATCGACATGCTTTCATTTAAAGCCATTTTTCTTCAGTGATATAAAACTACACTATAACTATAATAACTATTAAAATAAAAGAATATTTATTTATTTTTTTATTATTATTTATTTATGTATTTATTTCTGTATTCAAATGTTTAGCATCTATGTATACTGGGAGGGGAAACAATCGTGCAATCTGATGAAACGGAAACTGCATTTGGTTAATGTGCACAGCAAAAGAAAAAGGAAGAAAGAAAGAAAAATATGCGCGTACAACACGCGCAATTACAAGTACACAAACAAATCAGCGACGCAATCAATCGGTCCTGCAACTTTGCCCAAACTACAACTATAACACAAGATTGAAAATAAATAAATAAATAAATAAATAAAAACCTTACTCACCACGTAGGAGGTGAAAGTGGCGGCGGCGGCTGCGGCGTCCGCTCCGTACGGCAAATGCGAGCTGTAGGCAGCTGAGGCGCTGCTGAACGCCGTGGATCCGGCGTAGGGTGCGAATGCCGAGCCTGAAGACGATCTACCGAGCTCTTCGGTGCGCGGGCCCGAGATCACGCTCGTACTGTACGCTGGGCACGAGTAGAGCGCCAAAGAGGCGGACGGTTGATACAAGTAGCCCTGAGGGTACGCCATGGCCAAGCGCCGGAGAACGAGCTTCTTTTTCGGTGCACTTTGTAATCCGCTTTTTTTTTCCCACTTTCACACGCACAGTCGTCCGCGCTCGCGCATAGAGTCCCTGATGAGCAGAGCGCGCGTCCGTCGCCTTCGCGCACTGGAAATCAGAAGAAGCGACGAATGCATAGACTTCTGACTTCTCTCCGTTAACTCGAAGTGGACTCTTCGTGTTGTTGTTGTTGCTGTTGTTATTGTTGTTGTTGTGGATCAGTGATGATCGACTTTTCGAGTCTGACCCTCGACGCTTAGACTTATCGCCACTCTCATTCCGTGTTTTGAGCGAGAAAGTTTTCTTTTTTGCGCGTCTCGGACGGGGCTTTGCGCCGCGGAGTGCCCTGCCAGGATGCTAAGTTGGAAATTGAGGATTCTGACGCCCACTACGTCGCCTCCTCACGCTCCTCCTCTCGGGTGTAGTCAGAGAAGGAGCAGGAGAGCTGGTGCTCGGTTCCAGCTCTCTCTCTCTCTCTCTCTCTCTCTCTCTGACACACTCGCGCAGAGACATTCGCTAACAATCCCCCCTCCTTTTTTGCCTCTAACAAGCCTCATTGCTTTAGACCGAACCGCTTCAGCCCCTGGATGGCGATCTCATGCGAGCCGAGTGCGCATCAGCTCCAACTTCCCTCGTTCTCTAAACACATGAAGCCGTCACTTTCACACTTGATTAATAGCAAATGGACTAAGCTGGCTGCCAGAGACCGCTTTGCCAAACACCAGAGGAGAAACGCTACATGTTCTGCTGCTCTTCCTTTCGTCTTCCAGGTTTTTTTCCTATTCTTGCATTTTTTTGCGCGCATTCATCATGTCTTGTTGACAATACATAACATATATATATATATATATATATATATATATATATATATATATATATATATATATATAAAACATTCTACATATAACGGAAAAGGTCATTTGTATTTGTTGGCGCCTTGAAAAACCAACAACTACGAGAATTAGTCCACTGGCTGTCGATTAATGAGGATTTTCTTTTATTTGTATGCAAATAACGGCGCGCTCACTGAACTCGACGGTGTAAAATGACTCAGTTAAACTGGAGTCAATGTTGTCAGTGCGCGTGAGTGTGACTCTGAATCGGTTCTTCACAGCACGAGAGCGAGTGAGTAACTTTTGACAGGCGATAGCCTAAGTGACACTTTTTAGGAATGAAGCAGCTCTTCCGCCTGTTTAGCACAAATCCACGAACACACACACACACACACAAATTAAAGTCCATATGAGGCCACGGCCATGGCCTCTATAAGCCGCTTTGATTTACACTGATATCTGTCTCTGCGCTGTAGGAGATCCCCGATTTATACCGATTTATTTCATTTTGTTTGCTTGAAAACCATATGTGCTCCGTATCATGCCTATTATGGCAATAAAACAAGCTGAACACAAGCTATTTAGGTTTAAAATAGTGCACGATCCCTTCTAGCAACCCTAAACAACTGGATAAATATAATAATGGGCCATATTTATGCGTATTATCGTGTATTTATTTTATATTCCTAGAAAACATTATCTCCAGCCTTAAAGTAATAGAAATTTATCTATGAGATACAATGCCAGGCAAAAAAAGATAATAAAAAGAATACGAATAATAAAAATGAAAATGTAATTAATATTCTGGCACCATAAGCAAAAAAAATCTTGTAGACAAAATGATTTTGATTGGCGTTTGCATTCTGTGTTTTTTCCCCCGGTTTCTCCTTTTTTTTTCTTCCTCCTGCACTGTTCCAGTTAGTTAAAGTCCGCGTTGTGCCGAAAGGGATCGCTGTAGGCGCTGTTTAAAAGCCTCTGGAGAGGAAAAGGACTGAAACTCTTGAAGAGCCAAGCAGAAGTCGAGTTACAGTCACACTGTAAAACATATTTGTTTCACCCCCATCCCTGTACTGATCACCACCCACTTTCAACGTGGCAATGAGCTTTTGATCTGTTGTAGAGAACAGCTATTACTACACTAATAATAATAATAATAATAATAATAATAATAATAATAATAATAATAATAATAATAATGATAATAATAATAATAATAATGTCGTGTATTTCATTAACGTAAATGCATATTTATAATCATGCTCCTTCTACATCATAAAGCAAACAGGATCCGTCCAGCTTCCAGTGACCTTTCAGGATCTCTCACACTGCTGC
Source organism: Hemibagrus wyckioides (assembly GCF_019097595.1). NCBI lineage: Eukaryota > Metazoa > Chordata > Actinopteri > Siluriformes > Bagridae > Hemibagrus > Hemibagrus wyckioides. Next base: position 5,452,068 of record NC_080736.1, on the reverse strand, counting down.
TCTCACTACACAAATAATAGCTACGATGTACATAATCTTATGCAGCATGTTTAAATGTCTAGGATGATAAGAGGAGTAAAGCAGAAGGCTGGTGGTTTTTTTTTTTTTAGAATTATTTGTTTTACTGTTCTTTCTTTAGGCTATCGCTCCATTTCCTTTCTTCTCTCAATCTCGACCTGATTCAGCCCCTGGAGGATTTTAAGCCTCAATTCAACGCCCCATTGGCCAATTATATTGGCCAGCTCCGATTTGAAGGACGTTATAACCGGCCAATGCCAGGTCACCTTTAGATAGCGTGCCGGTTGCCTTGGATACCCGTTCCGGTGACGTCACCGTTCATTGATAGTCTATTATGGGTGATAATTACTTCCTCCTCTTCACCGGCAGGAGTGTGTGTTCAGCTCTGAGGACTCAAGGAGAGCAAGGACGAGGAGATGGAGCTCGCGTGCGGCTCGGCGGCAGGGAGCGAGGTAAGAAATGTGCATGTTTCGGTGAGCTACTTTTCTGAAAACGCATGGTCCGTCCGGGAGATTGGTCGAGCGAGCATCACTTTGAGTACTTTCTCTCCTGGGGCGAGGGAAATGTAAGGGAGCATTTGCATACACACTTCCGTTCAAGTTCGTCCTGAGATGTTGTACAGCTTTCTTTTGGAGCATATACATATAGAATTAATCTAAAATCACGTTTATTATTATTATTATTATTATTATTATTATTATTATTATTACTACTACTACTACTACTACTACTACTACTAATAATAATAATAATAATAATAATAACAATAACAAATAAACAAAAAACAGCTGCTCTTAGCTATGGTGTCTAACAGACAGATTAGTCTTTGCGACAAGTAAATAAATAAATAAATAAATAAATAAATAACATTTGCAATGCGTTATTGTCTTTAACGAATTTAATTGGTCTTTCTGAATAAAATTAATGAATAAATAAACAATAAAAAAATAGCTGAAAAGCGACTAGACATTCTTTAAAATGTCTTGCATCCTTTGCATGTCTTTGCATGATAGTCATGCAAAGATGGACACATGTCTGTCCTGTCAGGTTTTTTTCCATCTTATGTTTTACTTTCTGAACGCAGCATCGCAACGTCGGAGACGCAAACACGTCAATATTTTTATATTTAAGAAGAAAAAAAAAAAGATGCTCCATGTCGTTAAATATATAAGACATCTCACCAGAACTGGGGTTTTAAGGAGGTTTTAAATCGCCTCGGGCAGAAATGGTGCAAATTTTTTATTACTCATCATTCTGTGATTAGTCAGCAGACCGTTAGCGCCACAGATGCGGGTTAAATGAAGTTGGAAGGCGCTTTGACAGGGTTTTTTTCCCCTCCTGTGTGTGTGTGTGTGTGTGTCCGTGTAAAGCAGAAGCAGAGCAGTCCAGCGCTCCTTCTCACTCCGAACCCGCTGTAAAGCGATTAACTCATGGCGAATAGTCTTTGATGGATTAGCTCGGGGCCTTTGGACACTTCCAAGCCAATTGAAATTCAAAACAGTCCGCCTCCTGTGCTTTGGGGAGATCCGCGCCAAATAATGGGGGCTGATTTATTTTTGACCTTGCAATTTTATTAAATGATTAAACACACTTGCAGCAGAAGGCTCCCAATAATAATAATAATAATAATAATAATAATAATAATAATAATAATAATAAACATTTGCATTGTCTGATAAATATCTGTAATTGTAAGACGCTGAAGTGTAACTGTACATTTCTTTGGTCAGTCACGTGTACATCTCTGGTCACCTTAATATATAGTCAAGTGTATCTTTAACGTCTCACCAAACAAAAAACAAAAAAAAGGGAAAAAAAATCTATTTCTATTTATTCTTTATTTATTGTCCACATATCCAGGTACAAGATCCACTGTAAAGGTACCAAAGGTGTACACTGACAAGGGAGGGTATATTCATTTTCTATTATACATAATTCCTCCACATTACATCTAAAAATTGCAACAGATCCAGGAAGTACCTCGAGAAAAAAACATGTTAATATACACATCTTTTTAAACTTGTGCAGGTCCTTCATCTGCATATCCACACAAAAGCAGAGCAAAAGCAGAGATTAGATCAAATCTAATCTTCCAGCAGATTTTCTTTGCTCTAACACACCTCAGCTCATCAAGTGCTTGATAATTAGCTACTCAGTTGAATAGAGGTGGTTTAGATAAGAGGAGGCATTAAACTCCAAGGAGCAATCGCTCACTAAAACTGGATTAGTGGATTGGCTGGTTTAAACCTCTTCAAACAAGAAGTGCTAAACTGAGAATCCACTTGATTCCCCCCCCCATAGTCATTTAATCAAGTGGTAATGAATTTGTTCATTCTTTTATATATGTGTTTATCGTTTCAGCCTTGGATTTATTGTCATCTGCTCAGATTTCCGGGATAAAACAGATGCAAGTCGAGGTATTGTATTGCCGAGTTAGATATGTATTATTATTATATTATATTATATGTATAAATTATAAATTAATATGCAGTTTAAAACCCAATAAGAAGAATAAGAATGTTTATGTGAAGTGAAAATGTATGCTCTCTGAATTTTAGACATTTAACATGATCTAGAGCAAACAGACCAAAGATGAATGGTATAATGGCTATATCATTCCTTTTATTTTTATTTATTTATTTATTTATTTATTTATTTATTTATTTATTTATTTATTTATTTATTTAACCCCTGATTTGCCATAACCCCCAAAGTGCAATGTTATTTTGATTTGCTATTACTCAACAGATAAGTGTAAGGATTGCTAACAAATTTAATCCACTCCATTTCTCATCAAAAGAGGCTTCACCTAGCAAGATCAATAAATAAAAGAAGCAGAGCATAGGAACAGAGGTAGACAGAGGTAGACAGAGGTAGACGGGCTTCCTCTGACTCAGGCTCCTCATGCCCTCGCTGCATTTCCCCAGGGCCCCAGGAGGGAGGCACACTGTTAGCCGAGTTAAATGATCAGATGATGGCCCTGTTATGAGAATGGATTCAGAAATTAGAGATTTCAGACAAAGATTGCACGCCTCCCCCTTCTCCTGCCAGCTGGTTAAGATTATGATTGATTTGTTTGAGATGGGCTATAGGAAGCAGGCATCGATTTTTAAAAAATGATTTTTCATCTCCTTTACCCTGAAAAATATTTACAGTTGTACCATATTTCCACTAGGGCTTTCTCTCTGTCTCTCTCTCTCTCTCTCTCTCTCTCTCACGCATGGACATACACACACACACACACACACACACACTTAGAAAATTAGGTGATTGAGGAAATACAGCTGAGTCCAAGACAAGTGAAATTATTGGGAAATGAAGAAAGAAAGAAAGAAAGAAAGAAAGAAAGAAAGAAAGAAAGAAAGAAAGAAAGAAAGAAAGAAAGAAAAAGGCAGAGACAGCAACGCCTGCTTGAAATAGCTGTCAGATAGATAGATAGATAGATAGATAGATAGATAGATAGATAGATAGATAGATAGATAGATAGATAGATAGAACATTGAAAGAAGGGAAATGAATCATGAAGAAAGAAAGAAAGAAAGAAAGAAAGAAAGAAAGAAAGAAAGAAAGAAAGAAAGAAAGAAAGAAAGAGAAACAGCACCACCTGCTTGAATAAGATAGATGGACAGAAAGAGAGATAGGCAGGCAGATAGATAGATAGATAGATAGATAGATAGATAGATAGATAGATAGATAGATAGATAGATAGATAGATAGATAGATAGATAGATGACAGAATAATAGAAGCTCAAATGATTGGAAATGCATGATGAAAGAAAGAACGAAAGAAAGAAAGAAAGAAAGAAAGAAAGAAAGAAAGAAGAAAGAACGAAAGAAAGAAAGAAAGAAAGAAAGAAAGAAAGAAAGAAAGAAAGAAAGAGCACCACCTGCTTGGACAAGTTGCTACTGCTATCAGTTAGACCTAAAACACTGAAAAGCTTGAGTTTGAAGATGATAAATAAATAAAATTTCATTTCATCCTGAGTTCCATGTGACATGTTCAAATAATTTAGTATTATATTCAATCACGTAATCAATTTTATAGACACAGATGACAAGTGAGTATAGCAATCATTTACACACACACACACACACACACACACCCACACACACACAGGAAATGAATTCAGGTCGTTTTGTTTGATTGCAGATCAGTCACGATAAATGGAGCAGAAGAAAAATTAAAAAAAATTAGCTTGAAAATTGATATTCTCTTTTTTTGGAGAGAGAGAGAGAGAGAGGAGTATCAGTCAATAATCAGACTGCATTATAAATTAATTATATTATTTTTATTGTCTCTGGATAGTGATTTGGTCATTTGTGTAGCTTTCTCTGTATTTTCTTTCATGTATTTCTTTCAGATTTTTTTTTTCATGACTCCCGATGACTGTCATTTCCATTCATTTCTTATGCCCAGTTTTTTTGCCTCCCAAACACGATCTGAAGTTTGCCCTTACTTGTAAAAGTTAAAAGGTCAATGGGCGGGATTAGCTTGCATACCTCTAGAGAGAACATCATTTGTATGAAACCAAATGAAATCCAACCACATCACTCTGGAAATTTGTCGAAAATTTCCATGTGATCAGGTTCAAACTTCCAACCTGTACCCACTCACACCCTCCTTATCATTATTTCTTTCGTTCCTCTGTCATGTAGCTCTCCACATCCAGTAATGAGGAGTATGTGAAGGACTTATCCTGCGCTCCTCTCTTCCTGTGTGCTGTTGTTTTGTTTTCTCCTCCAGGCTCTTTGATGCCATATCCTCTTACATTTCGCTTGCTCCCTGTAGCCATGTTTTCAAAGAAGCATCCAGCGGAAAACATCCCCTGCATTTGAAATGTAGATTGCTCGCGCCATTCTGCATACAGCGCGTGCCCTCTCTCTGCTTCTCTCCCACGTTCGGCTTTTCAGATACATCTGATACAGCAGAGCGGCTTCCTGATGAAGCCCTCGCGTTCTGGATGTCGGGGATGATCTGTACTAACAACAATGCAGATGAGGTTTCAACCTCTATTTGCTCTCCATCAGGTGGATGGCACAGAGGTGAAAGATATACATGTGGTGCTGTGTGATGTAGGGGCAGAACACAGAGCAGACGTCAAACCATGAGTGTGGTCCGCTGTACGGCAATATACAAGCTTTAGATATATCTAAAGCAGTGAAATGAACGACTTTTGAATTAAATTGAAATACTGAATTCTACATTTTGACTGATTTCTTCAACCTCTTGTTTTTGTCTCTTGATCCTATAAAATCACATATCTTTCATATAGGTGTGTAATCAGTGTTCTAGGATCTATTCTTAACCAGGCTTTATTTTTGAGAAGGTTTTTCATTAATTAGAAGGTGAAGAAACACACATGTATGTTGGAAGCTCAAAAGAAGGGAAATGGAGCATGAGATAGAAAGAAAGAAAGAAAGAAAGAAAGACGACTGAGACAGCAATACATGCTTGAATTACCTGTTTGATAGATAGATAGATAGATAGATAGATAGATAGATAGATAGATAGATAGATAGATAGATAGATAGATAGAATAATGGAAGCTCAAAAGAAGGGAAATGAAGCATGACATAAGAAAGAAAGAAAGAAAGAAAGAAAGACGACTGAGACAGCAATACATGCTTGAATTACCTGTTTGATAGATAGATAGATAGATAGATAGATAGATAGATAGATAGATAGATAGATAGATAGATAGATAGATAGATAGATAGATAGATAGAATAATGGAAGCTCAAAAGAAGGGAAATGAAGCATGACATAAGAAAGAAAGAAAGAAAGAAAGAAAGAAAGAAAGAAAGAAAGAAAGAAAGAAAGAAAGAGAGAAAGAAAGAAAGAAAGAAAGAAAGAAAGAGAGAAAGAAAGAAAGAAAGAAAGAAAGAAAGAAAGAAAGAAAGAAAGAAAGAAAGAAAGAAAGAAAGAAAGAAAGGAAGAGATGTCACTACCTGCTTGAATTAGCTGTTCGATAGATAGATACACTATATTGCCAAAAGTATTCGCTCACCCATCCAAATAATCAGAATCAGGTGTTCCAATCACTTCCATGGCCACAGGTGTATAAAATCAAGCACCTAGGCATGCAGACTGTTTTTACAAACATTTGTGAAAGAATGGGTTGCTCTCAGGAGCTCAGTGAATTCCAGCGTGGAACTGTGATAGGATGCCACCTGTGCAACAAATCCAGTCGTGAAATTTCCTCGCTCCTAAATATTCCACAGTCAACTGTCAGCTGTATTATAAGAACGTGGAAGTGTTTGGGAATGACAGCAACTCAGCCACGAAGTGGTAGGCCACGTAAACTGACGGAGCGGGGTCAGCGGATGCTGAGGCGCATAGTGCGAAGAGGTCGCCAACTTTCTGCAGAGTCAATCGCTACAGACCTCCAAACTTCATGTGGCCTTCAGATTAGCTCAAGAACAGTGCGCAGAGAGCTTCATGGAATGGGTTTCCATGGCCGAGCAGCTGCATCCAAGCCATACATCACCAAGTGCAATGCAAAGCGTCGGATGCAGTGGTGTAAAGCACGCCGCCACTGGACTCTAGAGCAGTGGAGACGCGTTCTCTGGAGTGACGAATCGCGCTTCTGCATCTGGCAATCTGATGGACGAGTCTGGGTTTGGCGGTTGCCAGGAGAACGGTACTTGTCTGACTGCATTGTGCCAAGTGTAAAGTTTGGTGGAGGGGGATTATGGTGTGGGGTTGTTTTTCAGGAGTTGGGCTTGGCCCCTTAGTTCCAGTGAAAGGAACTCTGAATGCTTCAGCATACCAAGACATTTTGGACAATTCCATGCTCCCAACTTTGTGGGAACAGTTTGGAGCTGGCCCCTTCCTCTTCCAACATGACTGTGCACCAGAGCACAAAGCAAGGTCCATAAAGACATGGATGACAGAGTCTGGTGTGGATGAACTTGACTGGCCTGCACAGAGTCCTGACCTCAACCTGATAGAACACCTTTGGGATGAATTAGAGCAGAGACTGAGAGCCAGGCCTTCTCGTCCAACATCAGTGTGTGACCTCACAAATGCGCTTCTGGAAGAATGGTCAAAAATTCCCATAAACACACTCCTAAACCTTGTGGACAGCCTTCCCAGAAGAGTTGAAGCTGTTATAGCTGCAAAGGGTGGACCGAAGTCATATTGAACCCTATGGATTAGGAATGGGATGTCACTTAAGTTCATATGCGAGTCAAGGCAGGTGAGCGAATACTTTTGGCAATATAGTGTAGATAGATAGATAGATAGATAGATAGATAGATAGATAGATAGATAGATAGATAGATAGATAGATAGATAGATAGATAGAATAATGGAAGCTCAAAAGAAGGGAAATGAAGCATGAGGAAAGAAAGAAAGAAAGAAAGAAAGAAAGAAAGAAAGAAAGAAAGAAAGAAAGAAAGAAAGAAAGAAAGAAAGAAAGAAAGAAAGAAAGAAAGAAAGAGATGTCACTACCTGCTTGAATTAGCTGTTCAATAGATAGATAGATAGATAGATAGATAGATAGATAGATAGATAGATAGATAGATAGATAGATAGATAGATAGATAGATAGATAGAATAATGGAAGCTCAAAAGAAGGGAAATGAAGCATGACGAAAGAAAGAAAGAAAGAAAGAAAGAAAGAAAGAAAGAAAGAAAGAAAGAAAGAAAGAAAGAAAGAAAGAAAGAAAGAAAGAAAGAAAGAGATGTCACTACCTGCTTGAATTAGCTGTTCAATAGATAGATAGATAGATAGATAGATAGATAGATAGATAGATAGATAGATAGATAGATAGATAGATAGAGGCTCAAAAGAAGGGAAATGAAGCATGACATAAGAAAGAAAGAAAGAAAGAAAGGTCAAATCTAGTACAATTTTTTCCATATAAATAGGAATTAAGACATTATGATAAATACCGAGTCTGCAGTCAGTGCTAAAAATAGAGCTGTAATCAAGACCACCCCTGTCAAATCCAAGACTCGCTAAGATCAAGAGTCAAGGAGGAGTCGTAAAGGGGTCGAGGCCAAGTCAAAATCCAAATGAAAGCAAGATGGATCCAGATTTAAAACCACCGACTGCTTTATTCCAGTTAGATTCACTCATTTGTGCGTTGCGGCAATGATTTTCTAGATGTTTGTGCGTGTAAAAAGAAAAGACAACACTAACGTCAAGACCAAGACCATATATAGTGAGACAAGTCCAAATGCTAATAAGTCAGATGGAAAGCCAAAGTCAAGGCAGAAAAACAACTCGGGATATGTGATCCAGCATTGCAGGATGTAAATATATTTCAAAGAAATTCTATTAAGAAAGAAATTTGCTTGGGAATATATTTAAGCTAACATTATTGCTTGATACACACTTTGCTCAGAATCCATACTAATGATCTGCCCTTTCCAGCTAGCTTTACACACTTTCATTTCTGGCCTGATGTATTGTATTATATATATTTTTTCCTTAGTGGTTAGCACGTTCGCCTCACACCTCCAGCGTCCTGGGTTTGAGTCTCGCTCCCGCTCACTGTGGGTGTGGAGTTTGCATGTTCTCCCCATGCTTGGTGGGTTTCCTCCGGGTGCTCCGGTTTCCTCCCACAGTCCAAAGACATGCTTTTAGGCTGATGGGAATCTCTAAATTGCCCGTAGTGTGTGATTGTGTGAGTGAATGAATGAGTGTGTGTGTGTCCTGCGATGGGTTGGCACTCTGTCCAGGGTGTATCCTGCCTTGATGCCCCGATGATAGGCGCAGGCTCCCCGTGACCCGAGGATGGATCGGATCAACATGTTTAACTCTTTAGATCTAAACTCTACCAATTAGAGAACAGTATAAGAGGACTCTAAACACATAGGATGGATACAAATATGGGCCTGAACTTAAATATGGAAATGTGACATGCAAATGGATAGAAAAGAAATGTAGAAGGTTCAGTGGTAAAAGTATATCCTGTAGTAAGAGCATCTTCATTACGGAGTCTGATGTGGGAATTGTTAACAAATATTCGTATAGAATGCAGCATTTCATCGGGAATTACCGACTTTAAATTGCTGAATTTTATTAATTATTATGGCTTTTAGGATTCGGAAATATTTCCCTAGCAGGAATGTAAAGCTGCTGTTTATTTTCGTCTGCCATTTGTTGTTGAGAGATTAACAGCATAGCTATGAGATCAGAGCCGTCGAGGAGGATGATAATATTTAACAAATGATTTCTCTTCTTTGTTAGTGAAGCTGGAATTTGGTGAAATAACGTGCTGCTTTTTTCTTCTGGTGTGTGTTTGTATCCGTGAACGTATTTTCATCCGTCACCATTTGCGCCAAATTTTTCTGCACTTTTAATGCACTGATGCCATTTTGATGCAAATAGCATCTCGTGACCATGCAATAATTACAAATTAGTGTTTTGTGTTTCAAATGCCACCCATTTCTTTTTGTAATGCTTTACACCTGTCCGTGATTTGGATAAGACTCGGCCTGGGGACTCGGATGTTCCCACAAGGATAGGAAAATCTGAAAAGGTTTGACCTTGTGAGCACATTAGTGTAGTGTAGTGTAGTGTAGTCTACATGAGGAAGAGAAGAATTGAAGCACTTTTAAAAACAACGCAAGAAGGGAAAAAAATCCTTTCCGTTTTCTGGGTTCGAGGAGAGGGTTGGATTTCGGTGGATGATAGCATTAATTAGATGCCAATAGAAGGTCATAACAAGTCAAACGTGTGTGTGTGTGTGTGTGTGTGTGTGCACACTCTGACTTTGGGTGTTTGAGGCCCTGCTGTTTTTTCCCCCAATGACCTTCTCTCTCCTAATCCTCTCCTCTCCTCTCTGACTGGAAGGATGGATGTATTTCACCATGGCATGCTGATGTCTACAGGTGTGCTCACCTTTCAGTTCCCATGAACATCTGTGACCCAGAGAACCATGGTTCCACCCTACTAACACAAACAGAGCGGCGAGATCAAAGGCAGCTGCAGCTCACCTGCGCTTCAGGAGAGAAAGCTGCTTAAACGGCCACGTGACCCATAAACAGGAGCAAATCGACCTGTTTGTTCTAAACAGCCTTCGGCCCGGGTTTTGTTTCTTGATAGTAGCTATAAAGATATTTTTTCATGATAATTATAGATTAATAAATGATCTGAAGTGTTGAGTCGGCAATGTTTGTTTGAATATTTCGTGATTTATTAATCGTTATTGATCAGTATTATATGCGAAATAAAGTGTGTAAGAAATAAAACAAATAGGAACGTGTGTGTGTGTGTGTGTGTGTGTGTGTGTATGTGTGTGCAGTGCTGCATGTTATGACTGAAGCACACACCTCAGTTCTAACGAAACACTCGGACCTTCTGGGCCTCCTCGTCTGTCTGCACCCCGTGTGTGTGTTGTGTGTTTGTTGTGTGTGTGTGTTAAAAACGAGGCAGGAAAAGAGTGAGAGACGTACGCGGAGAGAGAAAGAGTGAATGAGGTGTGGCAGAAAAACAGGGAGATGGAAAGAGTGAGGGATGGAGAGCTTGAAAGAGGAAGGTGTGCAGCTTTAATGGTCGTGTCTGTGTTCATTTAAACAGTGTTTTGAAAGGGAAATCAGGAATAATCTTTCTGACAAGGACGGTAAACACGGCCATGAGAGGATCAAGGGAGATGGTCCTCGGCCCGGAGAAGAAAGGAAGTCAAAGAAGAAGAGAGGAGGAAAATGAAGATCGGGAAAACAGCCGGGAGAGGATCAGTGAGGTCATTCTTAAAGGAGGAATGAAAGGAAGGAAAGGAAAGGAGAGGAAAAGGGAGAATAAGTAAAATGATGGGGGGGGGAGAGATGTGGATGAAAGAAAGAAAGAAAGAAAGAAAGAAAGAAGGAAAGAAAGAAAGAAAGAAAGAAAGAAAGAAAGATCTTGTATATGTAATTATCTGTAATAAAGACTACTGACTGTGTCACACTTTGGCTCATTTCTTATTTGTGTGTGTGTGTGTGTGTGTATGTGTGTGTGTGTGTGTGTGTGTGTGAGAGAGAATGTGTGTGTGTGTTTATGTTGCTGTTGTCTAACTTTAGTGTCACTCACTTAAGTCTTATTTTCTATCACACTATTGACTCTGTATTAAATATCTGTAAATAAGCGCCGGACACGTTCCTGTGTTTGACCTCTGAACTGAAGTGAATGAGTTGCCCGCGGCGACGCTGATTTACTCGCCATCCAAAGTTTCTCTAAACTCTGTCCTTCCATGCGCAGGAGTGCCACGCCCCTTTCAGCTTGGTGAAATATGAGAAGATGAAATTACAATCAAGTTCTTTGTGCAAATACTTCGTTAAAGATGAAAACATCACCCCTCCCCCCATCCACACCTCTCTCTCTCTCTCTCTCTCTCTCTCTCTTAAACACACACACACACATTTTCTGCCTCTCTCTCTCTCTCTCTCTCTCTCTCTCTCTATCTATCTATCTATATCACACACACACATGCACACACACATTCTCTCTCTCTCTCTCTCTCTCTCTCTCTCTCTATCTATCTATATCACACACACACACATGCACACACACATTCTCTCTCTCTCTCTCTCTCTCTCTCTCTCTCACACACACACACACACATATACATTCTCTCTCTCTCTCTCTCTCTCTCTCTTTCCTACACAAATTAGTTTCAGTCCTGCAGGGCAAAATGACAAGAGGTTACTTGAAGACTATGTGTTTAATTAATTGAAAAATGCTTAAATTGCTTTTACAGTTGTTATCAGAGCTAGAGAGAGAAAAAAAGAGAGAGAGAGAGAGAGAAGGGAGAATGTGAGGTAAAAAAAAAAAGAAAAGAAAAGATTCCATGTTGCCAGTGCTGAGGCGTAATTAGCTCCCCGGGGAGATGGATATTTAGCTTTAGCAATGTTGCAGCACTTAGGACACAGATTTCTATTTCGGTAATGAAGGGTCCGGCTTGTCGGGGAGGACAGCTGTAGCTTGGTGTGTGTGTGTGTGTGTAAGTGTATGTTGAAGGGAGGGGGACAGAGGGGGTTAAAAAAAAAGAAAGAAAGAAAGAAAGAAAGAAAGAAAGAAAGAAAGAAAGAAAGAAAGAAGAGGAAGTTGTGAAGAAGTGAG